>NW_004949235.1:356734-358196 GCF_000317375.1 Microtus ochrogaster | reverse complement strand
CCCAGGGCGGCTGGCGACGGCCCCCGGGCCCACCGCGACCTACCCGCGGCCATCGCCTCCCGAGCTTCGCGCCGCCCCCTACAGGCCGCGGGGACCCGTCCGGGCCCAGGTCGCTGCTGGCCGTTAGGATTGTGGTCTCCCAGGCCGGGTCAGCGGGCGCGGGTCGTACCCTACCGCCAACTGTCAGTCATCGGAAGCCATCCCCGGCCCAAGGCACAGCGTGCACGCGGGTCTGCTGCACCTGGTGTCCAGCCTCAGCCCCGGTCCCTTCCCACCCAGTTCCCGCTGGGCTTCCTCGGTGGAGCGGACCCATTTTTCTATGCAGAAACAGTTCTCTTGCGTGCTCTTGGACTGCTAAACTCAACGGACATGATGACTGCTTGCCAGGATCTGGGGTAGGGGTGGGATCGCTGGCAGGCGTTGAGACAGAGGACATCTGCAGGGTTTATTTGCCTCTGGGTTGTCCTGCCGCGGTCGGGGGTGGGGTATCACTCTAGTTCCTCCCTGTCCATGTCCTTCCTAATCCTGCCCCCAAGGATGCTTGTTCTTCCAATCCCTCGTGGGTACCATCCAAATCAAACACGTCTTTTGGGACAGGATCAAAAATTAATGATCAACGTGCAGCTCCCACATGCAATACTTTCCCTAAACCTCCATTCCTGAAGCCAAGGGAGAGGCCAGGACCACTATGCAGCCTAACGGAAGCACTGGCAAGACCTCTGCACGGCTGATACCAGAGGCTCCACCTTTCCATCCCATGTACCCCGAGGGCCAAGTTCATGCCTGACTCTGGCACCCCAGTTTTTTTTTCTCACTGTGCATTTCCTTTTCGTTCCCCCAAGCATAGGAGAAACTGATAGTCCACTGGGACTGAACTTCGAGACCTTGCCCTCTGCCAAGAGGCCTTTAAGGAAATTAGCTTCACGATCATAAACATACCCACCCTTGCCCCAGAAACATCAAAACCTTCCCTGTTATTCCTGCGGTGTCTTAATTCCTCTGATCCTCTGGCATGCTTTTGTAACCTACTGGACAAAGTCAAACTGGGCCTACACACTAACATATTTTCTGTGGATAGACAACGTTTCAATTGTTTTTTTCCACCCCACCCCTCCATGCCAACTGCTTTCCTAGTTGAGCTTCAAAACATTTTTGTCTTGTGACAGTTTTGCAGGGAAATACTTTCAAATAATTCAGTTTCTCAAGTGCTCTATCAGATCTGCAGTCATGGTCGCCTGTATGTTGTGAGACAGAGGGCAGCATGCAGGGAGGGGTCTTACTGGCGAAGTTCCTAAGTACTGATGTTTGCAACGGTCACCTGGAGAGCCTTGCCTTTTCTCTAGACTCTAATTCTCTGCATTCTGCGTGTCAACAGCAGAACGCTGTGACCAACAAAGTATCTTCAACTCACCTTGAGTGCTCTGGGCTGGGCAGGTGCACGCTGAGGGTGGAACACCCAGAG
>NW_004949235.1:335855-356634 GCF_000317375.1 Microtus ochrogaster | reverse complement strand
TGGTGGTGGTGGTGGTGGTGGTGGTGGTGGTGGTGGTGGTGGTGGTGGTGGTGGTGGTGGTGGTGGTGGTGGTGGTTTGTGATGCTGCCATCCAATGCACCCTCCTGATCCCCTCCAAAACGAGCACAATGGTCTACTTCATTCCAGGTCCCCAACAGATCATATTAGGGAGAGTTCATTGAAATGAACTTGGCATTTAACTTAAATGTCCCCAAAGCATCTTGGCAGAGCTATAGCTAATGATGATGGAGGTCTGTGCCAGGTTTGGATTTATCCTGGACCTAAGTGGTTGTCTCCCACAAGCCACTGCTCACACGTGAGAAAGGTACCTGTTCCACCAACAGCCAACTGGTACCCTTACTTGGTTCCTGTGACATGCCATTCTTGGACCCCTACTTGCTTCTCAAGCTCGACCATCACCAGTGCAGTAAGTAAGCAATTGTTTCTCCTCCTTCCTGCCTCTGCCTCTACAGTTACTAAGTGATTGCTTCCCATCATTCCTCTTCCCTGAGCAATGTTATTAAAGAAATTGTAAATATTATGCCAAACTCCTTGCTGAAGTGTTTCATGGCATTGTAAAATTCATAGAAGTTAGAGTTAGAAAAGGAGCCAAAATGCAGTCATTCAAGAAATACTGTTAGCATTTCTTTTCAACTAATTTTCAGCACAAAGCAATAAAATATGCTCATGTGGTTGATAAATTTGCTCTTCTGGATAACTCTAAGGTGTTGCTGTCAGTTTATAGCATCCATACAATAACAGCTGAATTCTGATAAGCAACTTGTTCGTGTTTAAAGTCAACAAATACCTTTATAATCTCACTCTAGCGTGCTGGCAATTCACAACGTTGACTCTCTTAGGCCTTCACATTTCAATCACCTCAGCTTTTAATTGTCGTTCTTCACCAGACTGTCTTCCGTGTGTTTGCATTATTAATTTGATAGCTAGGCCCTGAGCTATTCAGGGTCCCTGGTCCATAATAAACTTTCAGTCTCCCCAGATAACCCCGATGCTGTTTACAGATGCCTCGCTGTCACTTACACCCCGCAGGTTAGGAATTGGGATCTGGTTTCCAGTTCACAGGGTCTAAAGTTACGACTCCAGATTTTTCTGACTCGCTGAGCGCTTGGACTCCACATAATTTTCTCCCTAACATATTATGACAATGTTGGCCTCCCAAGCCTCACTCTCATCTTATTTTCTGTGCGTCTCTAAAGATGCAGTCCAGTTTCAGGACTTCCTGTTTTACTGCTCCACACAGGTCTAATGTGAAAGCTAGCTGGAACAGAAACAGAAAACGCTTTGGGCAAGCAGCAGATTATATCAAAGTGCTGGTCCATGCAAGGTGCCCACTGGCTTCCTGAGTCTCACCTATCAGGACCCTGAACCTTACATGTGTTTATTTAACACCATCATTAACAAGAAATGCGCAATGACCCTTTCTCTCTGGGCACTTCTGTGGCAAGTTAGACCTGCCAAAAGTTTTCATTTCCATATTCTTACTCTCCTTTGGCACTAAAGGACTTTTGACTGCTTTCCTTGGATCTGTCCTCTACAAGTCCATACGGCTGCCAGGAAACTACACACTCAGTGGATTGTATCAGTGCTTTCCAGCCAGGGAGAAACCACCTCGTGAGTTCATAAATTTTCTCAGTGGCTATTGAATTAGGTAGCACTTTGAGGTAATCTATTAATTACTGGGGATTCAATAAAAATATTCTATTTTAAAAGCAACAATATGATAGACTAATACAATTTTCCCCCAAAGGTACTTGTTTATCACACTATGTTTTAATTCTTTCTTGTATACTTGAGTGCTTTTATGTTATTATTTTATTACAGGAGTCATTGGGCATTGCAAATACAAACGTTTGTGTGGCCGATGGGTAAAGGACATTTTCCATAGAGTTCTAGAATTTATAGTCTTCAACAATGGCATACTTTGCTTATAAAATACAAAGGAATTTCCTGCCTGGTTCATCTATGGTTTTCTAATTTTCATAGGTTCTTGACACAAGAAACATGTCAGCATTCTCCTGTCTCTGAGGAAGATGTGAACATGCTGATGAATACTCTCATTCAGCCAGTGGGGAACAGCAATGTGCTGGAGCGAGGATTCGAAGCAGCTGGTCACCGCTTCCGGGGGAGAAGTGCCGGCCCAAGCAGACAGCTTCGTCTTATTTTTCCAGAGAAGCCATAAATCTGGAATATAAAACTTGCTATTTATTCAGTTGATTTTCTTACAGATATCACAAAATGAAAAAGGTTTTGGTGTGTTTATTACTAATATTATTATTAATATTTTTGAGACAGTCTCTTACTTACTGTAGTCCAGACTGATCTGAAAAATCAGTAGGTATCCCAGGCTAGTCTGAAACTCTTGGTAATCCTCCTGGGTGCTGGGATTATAGACACCATATCCATCTTTATTCTTTCTAAGGTTTATGGAAAGACCTGTTTTCTCCCATTTCACCTTCAATGTCATGATAAGCAATAGCTTAGGAAAATCCTTCTAAACTTGAATTTCTTTATATCGTGCTAACATGGTTTTTAAGGACACATTTATTTTCATGAATGTTAGCAGTCAAATATCCAATGTGCAGTGTGTTGCTCCAGCCCGTTCCCTTCATCTACCATGTCCCACTTGCAACCTTAGAAATGTTTCGTCTCTGAAACCCGAAGCCAGAGACCCACTGTCTAGCCAGAAACTTTGCCAATTCCTCAGTGCTGTTCCAGTGTGCTTTCTGTGTCTATAATAAAAACCACGAGCAAAAGTAACTTGAAGAAAAGGTTTGGTTCACTTTATACTTGTATGTCAGGTGCACTGTTTGGTGCAGGTGGATTGAGGAAAGAAGGCTCTCCAAGATGAAATTGTAAGGCCTCTCTGGTGGACTTGACCCCAAACAGCCATACAAAGGCATATTTATTGAAAGTTACACAAAGTATTTCCTCATACCAAGGTCTCTAATCTAATTTACTTGTCTTTCTAAAGAAAAGCATCACATGCCCTCAGGACTCCAGTCCTTTATTATGTATCATATTATTGCAATACACAATAATATAAGAGCCTCAGGTGTGCCTTCTGTGTCTTGTGACCAAAGTCATGAGATGGCTGTGGTGTCCCTTTACCAAAACAGTCACTGTTTTCCACAAGGATTCTTCAAGGTCAAAAAACTTCTAATATCTAGTGAGTCTGCTAAATTACTACAACGCTTCCAGGTCACTGTGTGAACTCATGACAGGAACTCAAGGCAGAAGCTAGAAGCAGAAACCATACTGGCACACTGCTTGCTTGCTCACTCACTAGCTAGGGACTGTGGCACAGTGAGCTGGGCCTTCCCACATAGGTCATTAAACAGGATCTTCCAGGCACCCCATTCTGTCCCTGGGCACTCTTACACTGCTGCCTGAGCCCACTCACTGAGTGGCGGTCGAAGAAAGCTGCATTCTCACTGTCGTGCTAGGCCCTTCTTATCCTTGCCCTCCAGTGCCCACTTTGCCAGTGTGCATCTCTACGTAGATGCCATCGAGGCCTTCTCCATGCATACTCCAAGCTGCCACTCAGCTAAAGCAAACAATGTAGCCAAGCTATCTGAACTGTCTGACAACTATAACTTTTGTCTCTAGTAGGGTCCTTGGGGCTTTTAGACAACATTTCTACTGAGCACAGATCTTTGCTCAGTTCTCCACACTGCTGGTCTTTTGATTTGGCCCTTGGCTCCCTAGCTCGGCAGTTGCCCGAGAATTCTTATACAGATAGTAAACTTCCTCCACTCTGCCTGCCCTTACCTCCACACACCCCTCCTGTGGTCTAAAGTTAGGTTCCAATGAGTAACTGTGTGTTAGATGTGATTAGTAGGCGCCTCTCTTAGAACGTGATGGGTCTTTAGGAGACCATAGAATTTTGTTACTTTCTTCTGAGTGTAAGGTGGACCCTTCCCAATAGGGTCCATACCAGTGCCAAGCACATAAGAACAAGAAGAAATCAAGACCTTTGGAAACAGCCTCAGCCTTGTCTCTAGTATCATAAAGCACAGGAGAGCAGGTGACTCCAGAAGATGGGGCCACAGTTGGTGGTGGGCACTTGGCTCTCGTGCACAACATCCCAGCCCTGAAAGGAAGAAAGTGCTCCAGCTGTGCTCAAGACCCTGGCTTCTTAGTAGCAAGTCTCTATGTGGGTCATACAACCGAGTATAGGGGTCACAAAAATCGGGCCACAGTAAAAAGGTTTAGAACATGATCAAAATTTCATTCCAGGTCAAATGCATGACGAATGTGAGGTTCTGGCAGCACTCGCCCACGCTGCATCAGGTGACTTCACCACTGCCTTGGATCTGAAAGTGCATTTAGCACTCTTGGACACCCTGTGCCACCCCAAGGAATGCTGCCAGGAGCAGTGCAGCTCAGCCTGACACTGCCGTGTGCTAAGAGCTGTGTAGATAGGAATGTGCTGCTCTTAGATAAATGGTGGATTAATTACAGAAAACAATGACTTCTAATGTTTTCCTACCACATATAAATATCTATTAGTGTACTGGATCATGTTGCATTTTGAATGATTTGTTTTTAAAATTGCCTTTAAGTTGTTGGTTTGAGCTTCGTTTTTTAACTGTTAAATGAATTTTGACCTGAAATTAATATAATTTCCAGAAATGTCTGAAATGACCCTATATATACTTCTACCATTTTCTGCTACATGTTTATGCAAAGCAGTATCCTTTGCATTGACATTCATAAAATCAAATTTTCCATCAATTCTGGGAAGCATTGAAGATGTTCCTTCAATGAACACATCCTGCTAACACTCAGCAAGTTTTAAATCAGTAAATGTACCTATATTCCCGCATACAGGGATAGCATGAAAATTGGAGGAGGAATGGAAAGGTTCCGGAGCTCTGCTTGAGGCCATGAGAAGGGCACACAGCTCAGGGCAGAGATGGTGTCATCAGAGCACCCTAAACTGGACTCCAAGGTGGCCAACTTGAATTTACTCTGTGTGGTTTTAAGTCTCTGACACTGTTAGTTAAGAGCGATTGTGCCAATCATAGCTCCCCTCCACTGTGGCACTATGGGTAAAAGAACAGTCTATGAAGAAAAGAAGATGCCCACCTCCACACCTCACTCCTAGCCAGCATGGTACTCACAACAGCTGATGAGAGACGCCAGGGCCCAGTGGACCCTTGGGTTGAAGAGGCCAAGGCACCTATGGAAGGAGGTGGAGGCTGCTCTCTCCTAATCTCACTGACATGAGGCAGGTCCTCCCTCTCCTGCCTTTCTGTTCAGTCTGTTTCTCTCTACGCTACCTTCCTTCCACGTATTAATATGTCATAGGCTGCCTTTCCTAAAACCTTAACGGTCTTTCTTCTCGCTCTCCGTGGCCTCACGTGAGACTCCTCCGTCTAGGAAATCCCCTGCTGGATGAGTGTCACTTCTTTCTCTGTTTTCAGGTTGCAGTATCTACCCTCTGCCCTTTCCTTCTGGAACTGCCCTCACAGAGACCCTGGTGTATAGCCCAGTGAACACACTCAGTGCTGTTCTCTAGGGTTTTTGTTGTTGTTGTTGTTGTTGTTGACTTTTCTGGAACTTTGATACTAACTCCTCTACTGTTGAAATGTTCCCTGGTCCTGCCAAGGTTCTGGGCCTGACTAAGCCACACATCAGCTTTAATATTACATCCAAACTCAGACCTATTTTCCTATACTCCATATGTCGTTCAGAAGTGTTCAACCCACATGGTAGCGTCATGGAAAAAGTCAGCAGCGGCCACCTCCTGATTCTGTTGCTCCACTTGATCACTGAGGCATCACAATCAGCCTAGAAACCCCTCTCAAGCCCATTCCCACTGGAATGGACCGCTCACAGTGTCATCGCGTTTCATCCCTGCTTCTCCTGCCTGCCCTGTCATCGCGTTTCACCCCTGCTTCTCCTGCCTGCCCTGTCATCGCGTTTCACCCCTGCTTCTCCTGCCTGCCCTGCTCCCTTCCAGGATCCAGCCACCTGGTTCCCCAACTCCAACACAGTGATCCCGGGGAGGGCAGGGGAAATCACTCTTCAAATCTGAAACTCTCCAACAGTCCTGCTTCAAGAAAACTTCATTTTCTTATGGATATTCACGTTTCTTTCTAGTAGAGTCTCCTGTTTCAATGTACACTGTCTTTGAGAGAAAGCTAAATCTTGTCTGTGGTGTCTGCTAGGTATAGAATTCCTTTCTTCTCACACCATTAGAAGTAGGAGGCATCCTTCAAAAAGCATGTTTCTTCCTTTTATAGCATATTTTAATGTCAAAAATATAATTAATTATGCTTTCAAGATTCTTGAAGCACTAAGTTCATACCTCCACAATGGCTCTCATTAAAATATGTCTCATTCATTTATTTATGAATCCTTCCCCCATGTGAGTCAGCTCCTCTTAAAGCTTCTGCTTCATGCTGTTAGTCAGCCTTCAACTTTTCATAGGATTTACCCTCAAACTACACCAACCCATGATCTGACATACCATAGATTGCTAATAAATTTGTAGATTTTAATTAATGGCTTTTTAATTAATTAATTAGTTAATGACTATTAGTACTCATAATTAATACTCATAAACCCCTCTCTTGTTTCCTAAGGCCTCTTTCTTGGTTATGTTGAGTTTATCTATTGTCTACTGCATTTACATTAACAGTTCCATTAAAAATAAATTTATGGAGCAGTTCAGGCCTCGCTATAAGACATTAAAACCCCTGACCTATATTTGAGAGTAGGCTATAACAAAGTCCTACCAGACCAAACACACCACCCCTTCAGCTTGCACACTCCCCAACTACATAATTATTCAAAATTTCTTACACAAACAATACATAACACCAGAGGGGATGAAATCTCCATGCTCTACTGCAAAAGGAACAAATTACCTGGCCGAAGGAAGCTTCCCTGAGCAGCCCCCAGTTACACATATTAACAACAACAAAAACCAAATGGCAAACTCCACCTTGTTTGTAATGGAAGCCTCTATGAGGCACAAAGGTTAGCTTAATCATGTCATGCAAAGGCTCAACACAATGTATCTACCCTCTGTGGGACTTGGGAAGGGACACAGGGAAGGCAGTGGAGGGGCTTGGGGCAAATGAAAATACTGAAGGTAGCTGTCAGCCAGAGGACAGAAACACCAGAGAACACAGAAAGGAAGCCAGCTTGTGTGAGCTAGGCTTAGAGGAAGTGCTGGAACTGACTTGCTACATGGGGGTCAGAGGTCACAGTGGGGAAGCTGACAGCACAAGCCACAGGGCATCTTAGTTTCTGTCTTCATCAGCGTCCTGTACACGCAGTCCTTATACTATTTAAGTGCTGTTAAGGCACTGTGGGGAGGTAGACTCAAGTGATCTTTGAATCCTTGAATTCATATGCTATCCTATGAATCACGGACCTTGAGCCAGATTGGGATGAAGGTTAACACTCCCTGCAGTTCCTTCAGTCACTGGAATGCATTAGAGCTTTGGAATTTCCTTTACATGGAACCCTTGAGAACTGAGAAGGCAATTATCCACCAGGATGGTAGGGGCAGCTCCAGCCCCAAGGCAAAAGGTCACAGTGAAGGACTCTGGGTTGACCTGCTGGTTCTGAGTATTAAATCACAGATTTTTGACGGTATCATTGAAGTCAAATTAAATGTTGTAGCACCAGCAGCCCTCAGGCCCCCCTCCAACTCTTCCAAGTCTACTTTGGTGGAATTACTATTTGGTGTGATACAATGAAATGGTTTAGTTTTTCCAAAAGCAAAGTTCTCTCCTGTGCAGTTTTGGTGTCTGGAAACCAAATATCTTTGTCATCATCTATTTCCAGAATCTGAGTTCTACCAGTTTACTTAACTGGCCCATTTCCCCTACCTTGTAAGTTAGAGTCCCTTCCTCTCTCTATCGTTAAGTCAGAGATCTCAGGTTACTTGGTCAATTACAGACACCTTTTTCCAGATGCAGTAACTCCTTTGATGCTGTGGGCTTGCTGTGTTTGTGATGATTAGGGGCACTTAGAACTACACAGTGGCTCACAATTGTCTATAGCTACAGTTCTAGGGGACCCGACACCCTGACAGTGGCTCACAACTGTCTATAGCTACAGTTCTAGGGGACCCGACACCCTCACACAGACGCAAAACACATAGGCAAAACACCAATGCACAAAAAAATAGAAATAAATAAATAATCATTAAAAAGGAGCAGTTAGGAGTATGGTCCAAAGCAAGAGCCATGTGACCACAGTGTGGGAAGCGATCGCCTTCATCGTTCAGCTCTGCTGCGGGTGCTTTTAGGCCTCAACTCGTGTTGCATCCGAAACAAAGTTGTTTTCCCTCCATATTCTCCAGGGTCAAAGTCAGCCTTCTTGCCTCCCAGAAGCACACACTGAGCCAGCTCCATGTCCCTCACCCACCACCTCTCTAAGAAGACCTTATCAGTCTGCACTAATACTTCAGCCATCAAAGTCATCCTCATGGTCTCCACTGCACCTCTTTTTCCATTTGAGCATGCAGCTTAGCTCAAAGGTCCTCCCTAAGACCTTGCCTCTGTAGGGCTGTGTAAACACAGTCTACTGTTGCAGCTCTTTCTTTGCAGGGAATTCAAGCCCCCATCTGCTTTAGGCTAGGAGGAAGCACCCTGCCTGGGTGACTCAGCTCAGACCTGAGGCACTCTGCCTGACCGTCAGTCACTGCTTGATGTAAAGCAAATCCTTTAAGCCTTGGGGATTTTATTTTTCCACCTTGGCCACATGGGAATAAAAGTGATAGCTGGGTAAGGAAGCGGTGACGTGACTCAGAAGGTAAAGGTGCTTGTGGCCCGAAGAGCGGATTTCAACCCCAAGGACATACCTGGTGGAGGGAGTGAAGCAACTCCTGAAGCAATACACATACTACACACACACACACCACACACGTGCACACACACACACACACACACACAAGTACACATGCATGCATACACACACAAATAAATGTAATAAAAGTTTTAAATAAAAATAAAAAATAATTCACGAGACAGAGGCAGATAGATCTCCCTGAGTTATGGGCTAATCTAGTCTACAAAGTGAGTTCCATGACAGCCAGACCTGTTAAACAGAGAAATCCTGTCTTGAAAAACCAAAAATTAAAAAATTAAAAATTAATAGTGACTGCTCTTTATATCTGTTTCCTAGGATAGATGGTGGAATCAGTCACACACCTTCAAGAATGTCATGAACACTGATTTTAAAAGTAGTAACATAAATCCATAAGCGCATTTTCCCCGATAATGCACAGGACACTTCCAGCACACAGACACCTAAGCGCATCTCCATGTGCTGTATTTTGCTTCTAGGTGCAGTCCTATAGCCAGCGGCCTCCTTATCTCCACGTTTAATAGAATGAAATACATGTTTTACCATGGATATAAACACAGTCTGCACTATGTCCCACACAAGTCCGTTAACAATAGATTCCTGCTGACCTATTGGCTTGGGGATTGTTTGCACATCAACTTGTCCATCATTACTCTGCAATAAAACCATTTTAGTCACTGGACAGTGGTGGCACTTGCCTTTAATCCAAGCACTTGGGAGGCAGAGGCAGGCAGACCTCTGTGAGTTCAAGGTCAGCCTGGTCCACAAGAGCTAGTTCCAGGATAGCTATGGCTGTTACCCAGAGAAACCCTGTCTTGAAAAACCAAAAAAAAAGAAAAAAAAGATTTTTTTTAGTCTTCTAAATCTAAATTGATAATTCCAAAGAGAAAGAAACTGAACAGTGAGAGAAACAGAGGATCTCATTGAGAAAGAGGGGTAGTCAGTTAGAAAACAGAAAATGTCTTGGGGAAATCCACTAATCAATCCAGAAAGTAAGTGCGGGGCTCACAGGTCAGGATTGTTCCCAATATCAAAATGAAGGAACGGATTAGAACTAAAGCTTTCCCTGTGCGGCTAGCTCAATGGCCGGACTCTGGCAAGAATAAAACAGTGGGGAGGGTGAAATGCTTATCTACTGGTTCTCCTGGCAAGTCCAGCTGATTCCAGGCTTCAGGTGGGACACACAAGAACCCGGGGAGGAGTGGGCATCCGAGAGTCACCTTACATCCAGGCTGTCACACCGTCTTCCAAGGGGCGCACACAGAGGCTTTATGGTAGGCCTGCTTTGACATTCGGATGCTATGAAGTTATGTCATAGAGACCTTGTTTCCAAGATCTGGAGGTGGGATTGTGATGGGGAAGCTGTTTCAGCCTTCGGCAGCGGCTAGACTGAAAAAGAAGAAGTCAACCGGGGACGGAAGAGTGAAGCAATAGGAGTTAGGTGATAGCAAAGAAGGCTCACCTTCTGAGACAGCCCCTGCCTGAGGAGTGACAGTGGGGAACAACAGCACAGCAGGGACAGAACTGGCATAATGCACACACTTGCTCCCTTTCACAACGGAGGCACTGAGCACACCTGAAATCATTCAGCCCATTTATGTCACAACTAGGCAAAACTGAGGCCGGAATCGGGGGGCAGTCAGGATGCCTTTCACAGAAGTACAGCCCAACAGAACAGGTGGGTATGGCTAACAGGATCATTTCCAGAACTCTGACCCCCAAGTCAGTCATCTGGGTCCTTCACCAGGCACCACGGCTTGGGGAATGCCCATCATCCCATTCTCCCACCTCTCTTCCTGGGACCACACGACAGTAGACTCTTCAGAGCCCAGCACCACCACCATCTTGGTGCAGCCGTGAGGCTCAGGGAGGAAGCAGTGAGTTCCTAGCAGGCACCTGGTTTACTTCAAAGCTTCTCAGACTTACCTCCCTTATCCCACACAGAAATGCTCACGAACCTTACTGCTGCCTTCTCCATTTTTATGGAGAGGATTAGAAGGCAGGAAGATGAGGACGACTTGACGTGGAAGTGGGAGCTGCCTGGTGGGTGAGCCCACCCTGTTCCACCAAGGCCAGCTCTGGGACACCCGCTGCAGCGTCAATCCTCCTGACAAGGGCTGTATTTTGGAGGAAGGTGAGTCTTGCACCTCCTCCAGGATGATGGGAGGGTGTACTTAAGGCAGGAGGATGATGGGAGGAAAAGATTAAAACCAGAATTGCCTTTCACTCCAGTTGCTATACCAGCAAAAGCCCTGGTGAGGCCTGAGCTGAGCCCCATCTGTTGGAAACCTGACCTCAAGCTCCTCTGGAAGCAATAAAGGAACATTGGACCTTGATGGAGGAAGGTCATTGGTTAATTATAATAAAGAAACTGCTTGGCCTCATAGGTTAAAACATATGTGGGTGGAGTAAACAGAACAGAATGCTGGGAGGAAGAGGAAGTGAGCTCAGACTCGACAGCTCTGCTCTCTGGAGCAAAGACGCCATGCTCCCCTCTCCCGGGCAGACGTACGCGATGAAGCAAGCCGCCAGGTCAGACATGCTGAATCTTTCCCGGTAAGACCGGTGCTACACAGTTTATTAGAGATGGGTTGATCGGGATATCAGAATTAGCCAGTAAGGGCTAAAGCTAATGGGCCAAGCAGTGTTTAAATGAATACAGTTTGTGTGTTGTTATTTCGGGGCATAAGCTAGCCAGGCGGGGGGTGTGCCGGGGACACAGCCCCGCCACTCATATTACTACAGGACCTTAAGCAAAGGAGACACAGAGAGAATTGTTTGCAGTGATTTCCCTCTGGTCGGGTGGGGGGGGGAGAAGGGGGGTAACCAGAGGACTTGGTCGGAGCTGCCTGTTGAAGAGGTATTTCATTTAGATGATGGACTAACTTGTCTAGAAAATCCAACAAGTCATCTCAATTAGCCTCTGACAGCAACAACATGTAACTCCAGCAAAACCGAGGGACGTAAGGACTGCACGGCCTCGGCTACATAATCTGAGAAGGCTCTCTGTGAAACACAAGTGCCGACATGAATAAGAATCGTAAGACGGTGACATCAGAGTAACAGTAGAGAAATATCCCAAATTCTGAGACTAGGAGCCTAAGGGTAGGTCATAAAGTCCTGGAAGCCACCCCCATGAAGCACATATGAAAACAACAGAAGACCCTTGCAGAAACACAACTGCAGATCTCAGTACTGAAATACATGGTCAGACCCATAGACAACAGGAGAGAAAGTTCATGTCTGGAGAGGACAGGGAAGTGGTGAAGCAGAAGAGCAGGCGTGTGGAAGTCTACAAGAACAAAGGGTTAAAACGATTCCCATCCTCTTAGTCGCACAAATTAACCATACACAGAGACAGAAAAATGCACTTCTTCTAAACGCAAGAAACAAAAGCAGCTAAACAATGAAACCATATTCTCACATTACAACACTGCAATATAATTATAATTAAACAAAGAGAACAGAGCTCTGCAGAGCAAGGCCCATGGAAAGGAAAGCGGAAGCTCTATACTAGCCCACACAGGGTGGGGGGGGGGGGAGCTAGAGTCGATTCTGTAATTTCTCTCTCTCAGTGCATACTAGTAAAGAAATCAGAAGAGAAATGTCATAAGTTTATTTTGTACCTGAAATTCCTAGCATGGAGGTTATGAACCAGACCCCAGTAAGAAAGTATGACGGCAACCTGATAAAGAAAGTAGTATCATTGTGACAAAACGGGTAGAACTGGCGAAGTATTATTAACCAATAAAAGAGAGAAATAGAGCCGGCAATGGTGGCGCACGCCTTTAATCCCAGCATTCAGGAGCAGAGGCAGGCAGATCTCTGTGAGTGAGTTTGAGGCCAACCTAGTCTACAAAGTGAGGTTCCAGGATAGCCAGGGCTGTTATAATGAGAAACTCTGTCTCAAAAAAAAAAAAACAGAGAGAGGGAGAGAGAGAGAGAGAGAGAGAGAGAGAGAGAGAGAGAGAGAGAGAAAGTTAATGTGATCAGTGAAAAATCAAATTGATTTTATTAAATTTTAAGAAACACTGTTCAGGGTTGGAGATGCAGCTCAGTGGGAGAGGGCTTGCCCTGGGTTCAATCCCCAGCCTGCAAACAAGGAGACAACAAACAAAAATCACCATTTTCTTAGCTGCAAGTGTCTGACTAATTGATTTAATAGTCATGCTTTTCTGATTTTGCACAAGCATGTAATAGAAAACACATAGGCACAAATAGAAAACCGTAGGATAAGATTGGTGCTATTATCCCAGCACATTAGAGGTGCATTCAAAAGTTTTAAAGAGTGGACAATTCCTACATAGCTTAACCTGCCCCAGGGCAGAGTTTTAAAGTATGGTGTGGATTGTAGAGCCTGAAATTCACCATTAAAGTGCAAAACCTGAAGCAACATTTCACAAGCAAAACAGAATGGGAGAGAAGCCATTGTTCTAACACACGAACCGAACAATCAGGATTCTCCCTGGAACAGAGCTTAGTATCAGTGGAATTAGTTAAGAAATCAGCGAGATAAATAGCCATTTTCACACCAAAAGCTACTTATAAGTTCTATCACAATGTTCTCAAGAAGAAAAGAAAGATTACAAACAAACACAAGGAAGAATAAAATTTAAAATCTTCTTTCATCAAGCTAATGTATCTACATCCAGAAGCTAGAAAAAGGTCACAATAATATTAGACAGAATTTTAAAATGGCCGCAAAATTCACTGGGCATGGTGGGTTATGCCTAGAACCCCAACATTCAGGAAGCTGAGGCAGGTGTCAAGCCTTGAGTTCAAGGCTAATCTGGACTACAGTGTGAGAGCTTGTATCAGAAAACAAAACGAGAGAGAGAGGAGAGAGAGACAGAGACAGAGAGAGAGACAGAGAGAGAGAGACAGAGACAGTCAGATACAGAGAGAGAGAGAGAGACAGACAGACAGACAGACAGACAGACAGACCGACCGACCGACCCCCATGGCACTTCTCTGCACTGACAAAGCAAGTAAAAAATGTGAAGTCCTCCTAGAAAAACAATGAGATGAAGCTAATGACAGAACGGGTTTGTTATTAAAATATCATAAAACAAAGATGAAAGTAAAGGAGTATATAGTAAATAAAATAGAGATCAGACATTTGGAAAACCTAAATTTAGAAGACTACATATTTCTAAGTTATGAGGAAGGGAGATAAGAGGCAGTGTAGGGGAGAAAATAAGCAGAATACATTATATATGTGAAAGAAAATGTTAATAACAAAATCAATCAACAATAAAGAGAAAAGCGGGTTTCATTCATCTTTTAGTTAGGGTTTCTACAGCTACAAGGAAACAGGGCCGGATCCCAGAGCAGGAGCTGATGCAGAGGCCATGGAGGGGTGCTACTTACTGGCTTACTTCCCCTGGCTTGAGCCCACCTTCTTAACAGATCCCAGGAACACTGGCCAAGGGAACACCTCCCACCACGGGCTGGGCCCTCCCCCATTGGTCACCAAATGAGAAAGCCTTACAGCAGGATTGCAGGGAGGCCTTTCCTCAGCTGAGCCCCCTTTCTCTGATGACTCTGCTTATAAAGTTGACACATGAAACCAGCCAGGACAATTCACTTTGAAATCAGGTTTTGATAAGATAATATGCAACATTTTGTAAACTGAGTATACGAATCATCTGAAATAAGAAATCAATTGTTCTTAGATACGTGTTCATGTTAACTTCAAATATTTTAAGTTCTGTTTGTTTTTTAAGACAGGGTTTCTCTCTGCAGCCTTTTCTTAGAACTCACTCTGCAGACCAGGCTCAGAGATCTGCCTGCCTCTTCTTCCCGAGTGCTGGGATCAAAGCTGTGCGCCACCACACCCAGTTTAAGTTCTTAAAGTCATACAAAACACAGCTATCAAATTGGCACAATTATTTTTAAAAAAGTCAACTGAATAGAAAATCTGAAATACATTTAGGACATTAGATTAGTGTTGTCAAAAGAAACTTAAGCAGAATATATGTAACTTAAATTATCTAGTAGGCATATTTTGAAAAATAAAAAAGCAGGTGAAATTAATTTTAATAATCTTTAATCTATTAAAATATTTTAAAATGTACTCAATATGAACATTATCTGATATATTTTTCATTCTTTGCTTATATCCTTCTTCAAATTTTGTGCGCATTTTGCAAGTATTGTACACATTTATTCAGTCTCCCCATATCTCGCCATGACTGATAACATTCATGAAATCGTGTTGAGCAAAATATATATGTTGACATATAGTAGAATTATCCTACATAATATGGCATAGGAATACTTGTATATAAAACACACATATAAGTGTATATACATATATAAATGGCTAAAGAAAAAATAGTACAATTTTATCATTGTGGTTTTATTCATGTCAAAACAACTGGAAACATTGAAATAGTATTACGTAGAGACCAGATTAGGAAAAGATTTTTAAAAGTCCACAAACAAAATTCCCAAAATAAGTCTAAAAATTCTAGGAATAGATACCAAAAACAGTAAGAATGCAATGAAATAAAAAGTCCAAATGAAATACTGCATAATATTCTTTTCAATTATACAATAATGTATTTTTGTATAGCTAAAAATAAAAAAACCTGAATTATTCAGAATGCCAAAGTAATACTGCATAATTATATAGAGTTCAATACTATTGCACACTACTTTACAATCATATACACTATAACAGTAACATACTAGGTAATTCACATATTAATAATAATGTATTGTTACATAGAATATTGTGTATTGCAATAATCAAAAGCAGTTCTACACTGGTTTGATTTTAATGGACTTAGATTTCTCTTGCTAGAGAGATATCTTTGTCTACAAGAAAGAAGAGGAAACGCTATGCTACCTTGCAACATGACCACGAGAGTTGCCCGGTTCTGGTGACACAGTGCAGTTGTGCCATGTGCATATGACTGAGGGAAATCCAGCTAGGCTTATGCCTCCTTTGATGCCATTTAAGCTTCACCTTTCTCACTCGGGGGTTGGGAGAAAGAAAGTTTCCGATGACTGAGGTAGCCACTTGTACACCGCAACCTTTAACTCCTCCCCTTGGTGTCTGGAACAGTTGAGGAAGCTCAACTCCCAACATTGTGTTCTGTGGGCTAGAGGATGACGCTTTATTTATGAGAAATCCTGGAGCTGTAGACTTAACTGGATTAATTAAAATTAATGGGTTAACTTTAGGGAGAGTAAATTATATTTTAGTGAAGTTGCTTTAAAAATAAACATTAGGGTATTAGAAGAACGAGTAATTCTCTCTGAAGAAAAACCAGACTCCAAGAACTTAGAACACTTTTCTGCATGAGAAGTTTCAGGATTACAGGAATATTCTATCCACTCTGATTCATGCCATGGATTTTGGTGTTTGTCTCATGATTTGCCTATTTGACTAAAGAAGAAATATTTAAATATAATTTTGGTTCATTTCAAATAGCCACGTGTGACCAGAGGATACTATTTGGACAGTATACCAACAGAAAATTGAAGCAATGCAACCAAGGAGGACTTGAATGTGATTGGGGATGGGGCACATGCGCACACAGGAAAGGCTGGGGGTGGTCTGGAGAAAATGCAGACCCCAGAAGCTCAGCATGTTTTTATATAGAGTTGGACAGAGCGGCAGGGCTATTGCATAAAGCTAGACACGGAGACGGGTTATTACATATAGATAAACAAGGAGGCAGGGCTGTGTATATAGTAGGAGGAACCCAGGCTGGAAATATCCAGATGGAGCCAGGGAGAAAGCTAGGGTGGACTTTTTCTGCTCACACTATCAGCATCCATACTGAGAACCCCTTGGAAGGATTTGCCATTTCCCTGAGCCCAATAGGCCTGGGGGCCTTTGCCCTTTTTCTAAGGGTGTGAGGTTTTGGAGTCCTTGACATGGCCACGCCTGTGTCAACAGCACAGGCACCCACGGCTTCATTCCCTCGGGGTTCTCGAATGAAATCTCAAAAAACAAACAAACAAATAAACAACAACAACAAAGACCCCAGCTTGCTTAGTAGTCTGCAAAGACCCCACCATGCTCAAAGTCTAGGAGTTTATCACAGGATAAAGAAAATTCTGTGGCCCTAAAATAAGCAAAAACAAACAAACAAACACAAAACAACAAGAAGAAGAATCTTGCCCCCCCCCCCAATAAAAAAAACCAGAAAGGGGGAAAAATCAATCAGTAAAAAATTTCATAGAAAATTTGTTGAGGAAAAAAAACATACTGGAATTATACTTAAGAGAGCCACCATGCTAGAATGTAAGACCCATGGAGAGCATGAAGCATTTGAAAGTCTTGGACAATATGACTCAAAGCTACAAGCTCATTTATTAGTCTTTTTGACCACTCTCCTATACTTTAATATTAATCTTAAAGACAGAGTTGGGAACAGATACTGATAGGAATACACACACACACACACACACACATACACACTTTATATTTGATGTTGGGGACATGAAACATTTGGCATATTTTGTTTGCAAGTCTCAGTGTTTGAGTATACTGGGTTTTGCTTAAAGGATACCATAAGGAGAGAGAAAAACAGATTTCATTTTTCTCCTTTTGTCTGAAATTATACCAGGTGTCCATGGCTTAAACCTATTTCTATAGCTGTCTATGCTGTCTGTATCGGGATTCAGGCCGTCTTTGCCAGGACTGTGAGGATTCTTCTTGTGGGTAACTGATTTGCACCATTAAAGTTTTTCACATCCTTTGGAGGATGTTTGGAGACATTAGCAGGTTGATAAACACTAAAATTAACCATTGGGTCTTTGCCTTTCTGGAGGACATTAAAATTCATATTTTCTGCTGGATGGTGATGGTGCTTTAATCCCAGCACTTGGAATCAGAGGCAGAAAGATTCCAATGAGTTCAAGGCCAGCCTGGTCTACAGAGTGAGTTCCAGGACAGTAGGATCGTCACACAGAGAAACCCTGTCTCAAAAAACCAAAGAATCCTATTTTCTTTCAATAGCACTATCTCTTAGCATTTGCAGTCCCACTTTAGCGCTGTCCAGATGTGGCCATCCAGCAGACCTCCTGCGCTCCAAGGCTCACCACCCCACTTCCAGTACTGATCGGATCTGTTCTTTGCTATAGATAAGGCCACAGAGGAGCTTGACACGCAGCCCTCATATTGGATGACTTTAGTTTTGTAACAGTGGATATTCCTGATTTATTATTACTATGAATATGGCTTGTCTTGATTTTTTTTTTTAGTTAGAATCTCATGATGTACCCCAGGCTGACCTTAAATTTTCAAGTCTCCTAACATTCCCCGATTTTAGTTTATTGGTTAAAAATACTCATAAGGCCCCATTTCCAAATAAAATTTTCTTGCTTTATTATTTTTCCCTTTCCATAGACTTTTATTAATTATACAAAGTAAATACAGTGTTTAATGTTCTAAGTACTAGATACATTAATGTATCTCATTGCCATGAGAACTCAGTAAATTAGACACTCTGGTCATCCTCACTGTGCAGATGAGGAAACTGAGTCACAGAAAGGTAAACTAAATCAAGGTTGAACATCTAGCTCGTGGCAGAACCAATATTTGAACCCGACTACAAAGTATATTGGCCACTTAATTATTATAGTACATATCATATTTCATAATTCAGATGCCAGGCTCTTTCCAATTCCCAATCTGACTGAAGGTCTGAGGTCGCATCTAGAGACTTAACAGGGCAGAGGTACCTAGAACATCCTAAGATCAACAACCAACAAAGAGCCCACAGGTCATAAAGGAACCGGGGGATGAAGAGAGTTTAATGTGTTCTGGGAAGTCAGTTTCCCTAGCCTTGGGCTCTTACTACCAGTAAACCAGGGCTATATTATTTCACATAAGGCCACTAGTAGGTCTGTATCTAAGATTTCTTTGCCCGTCAGTGTTTTTTTTTTTTTTTTTCCCTCCAAGTGCTGCTCTGTTTAAGGACTTTAAAAAACTAACTGCCATCAGAGGAAGGCCAATACATGGGCATCGGAATAATTCTGCATTGGCAATGCAACACAGTGCTGTCCATCCCTGGAGACACTTTCAGGAAGATTAATCAGCCTCTGAACTCAGATGGAAACAGCCCAAGGCCAAATGGCCATAAACCAAGTTCAAAACCATTGCCTACTATGGAAGTTCAGCCTTGGGTCTCGGATTTTACGTCCAACAGCATTTAGCTTTATAAAAGAGCAAACTGAAAATGGGGAGGTGGGGGCTAATAACTCCACGGAAAGGATATCATACACAAATGGAAAATCCCACTGCAAAGACACTGAGGAAAAAAATCAAAAATAGTTTCCCACAAAGTTGATAGCTGAAGATCCCTCATTCTGTGTTCTACAACATTATGTAAAAAAATCCAGTGAATCCATATTTTATGGTTATTTTAATGGGGTTGATTCTCTGGGAACTTGACTTTGAGAGAGATGGATGAATAGCCGTGTTTGACAAGTGCTCTTGAGGACGGCCATAAAGAAGAGGAAAGAACAGGGTTGGGAGGGAGAGCTCCAGCTCTGACGTCACAGGAGAATACAGCAGCCACACCTATGTGGAGCCCAGGAACTGGACAGGCCCTGAAGCCTCAGCCAGCCTACGCTGGAGCAAGCTGGAGAGCACAGCCTTAAAGGCCCCACTGGCCAATGACTAGGTGCCTGGTCAGAGGACAGGCCCAGAAGGTGGCTCCCTCTGGCTCTGGAGAGAGCCGAGGGCCATGTGTGGACAGCACTCCCAGCAGCTGAGAGAATGGGTCTTTCAGTCCTGACAGCAGAATGAGTTGCATATGACAGTTCCCATTCCACTTCAGCTTTCACAAGCTGTGTATGTAGAAGTAACACACATTGTTCTTAAAGTCGCTAGAGACAGCTCACTGGGTTATGGTTGTCCCTGTAACAGAAGGTGTAGTGAGGTTAGAAAACAAACCTTGGCCTTGTATGCAACTCAGGGCAAGCCATTTATGATAATATAAAAAACCCTTGTCCTTGGGAGCTAGAGTTCAATCAGTACCGCGCTTTCCACATAGGCATGAGGACCTGGTTTTGATCTCCAGGACACATGTAAACGCTGATGTAGTGTGTGTATGTAATCCTAGACCTGGAGAGGCAGAGACAAGAAGATTCGAGGGCTAGTTGACAGCCAACCTAGAAAAATGGTCGAGCTCTAGGTTCAGTGAGAGACCTTAGCTCTACAAACTAAGGTAAAGGTGCCAGCGATGGCTCAGCAGGTAAGAGTGCCCTGTGAGCCACCGTGAAAAAGGGAGTTAGATCCGGCACCTACACAGCAAGCCGGGCATCCCACAAATGCCTGGGAGTCCAGTCCTGAGGAATCTGATGATATCTTTGGCATGTATACAGACACAAAACTACATACACGTTCATACACACACGGGCACACACAAACACACACACAAATAAATCTAAAAAATAAGGACAGTGATTGAGAAAAACACCTGACATTGGCCTCTGACCGCCACACACATATGTGAATACACATGACTATCCATGCATGAATCACACCACACACACTAATTAAAGAAACATTTTTTTAAAGCATGTGTTTTCTTCCAGCAGTTTAAAAGTTGGGTCCACAGAAAAGACTGAGTTCATTCTTTTCATTGCTAGATATATACCTAGGTATGTTGGCTGGCAAAACAAGGTTCATTTGTAAAATTACAGAGGGAAGCAGGGCAGAAATATAGAAGATTTACACTCACAAGTCTAAGGCTGGAACCACAACTGAAGCTCACTAGTAACCCCAAATTAAGAATTAAAATGTCCTGATCCAGGCTGGCAAGATGCCCCAGTGTGTGAGGGTGCTTTCAGTCACCTGGTACCTGGGACCCACACACAGGATGGAGAGAGCGGTCTCTGTCAAGCTGTCCGCTAACCCCACACACAGGATGGAGAGAGCGGTCTCTGTCAAGCTGTCCGCTAA
>NW_004949235.1:329909-335550 GCF_000317375.1 Microtus ochrogaster | reverse complement strand
GGTCTCTGTCAAGCTGTCCGCTAACCCCACATTCAGGATGGAGAGAGCGGTCTCTGTCAAGCTGTCCGCTAACCCCACATTCAGGCCATGGTGATATGTGAGTAAATGAATAGATAATAAAACAAAACAAGTCAAATATCTATATCTCTACATAGATAGATAGATACATATATACATACATACAATTTCTCAGGAATATACATATATGTCTATCCTGTGTATACATATATGTATGTATATCCCTGAAAAATTCATGAGAGCCAAAATGTTAGATCCAATAGGGGAAATTTGGGAATGGGGATAAGAAATACACAAAGGAATGAAATTTAGAGACTTCTAAATGACACTAGAATATACAAATTACAAGACAAAGTTCACTCTTCATAGGTCAGAAGACTAATTTCATTGATCTTTTTCATCACGACAGAATTTTTAAATCCACAAAAAGAGTTAAAGTATTGACAAATATCTAGTGTGTTTTCATGCATAATCTGGTCTGGAGTGGGTCAGCCTAATCTTGTTCCTACTGGCTGAGGATGCTACTAGCCTGTCCTAAGGTGACTGTAACTCTGGGTCCCTAGCGGTCATTTCCACCCAGGTGAAAATGAAATCAGTGTATTGTTCAATGAATCAGAGTGGTTTTAGGGAAGCTCTGTGCTCGGCTAAGAAAACACTGGCAGCCAGATTGCGTTCTCTTTGAAGACAGCTGTTGGGAGTATGCAGACAAAGCGGCAGCTCACCAGGTTCCTGAAAACAGCCAGCCACTGTCCTCCCTCAGTAAAACACTAGCACAGCACACAGCAGAGCTCATCTCACTCCTGCCTCTCGCCCTGCAGAAAGGACCTCCAAATGCCTTTGTCCTGAGAAGCACGAAGAGCAGGGTGTGTGACGGAGCCTCACTCTGGTTTTGTTGAGCTAGAAACCATATTAATCTGCATTTTCAATATTCTACATTTGGGCTGATGTCTCACAAAGCCCCTCTATATGCTATAAATAGACTTACGGTGTGGATTCCTTTATAGTCTCTACAGCTATACATAGAAAAATGCTTTCTACCAGGAAAACAGTGCTGTCAGAGCAAAATAAATGTTGCCGGAGTGTGCCCTGTAGCTACAGGAATAAGTGCTTGCACACCGCTGTGCTTCTGAAGATGGAAAGGGAAACAGGTGCAGGCGTCCACGATTTTAGGATCCAGGTGCCCAGTACTAGGACCAGTCTGCCAGTCCAGCTTAAAGACTACTGGGATATTTCTGAACATAGCCCGCTATGTTCGCTCACTGTTTGAAGTTCAATGGCAACTTCATGTTGTTCCATATATATATATGTGTGTGTGTGTGTGTGTGTGTGTGTATGTATACATATATGTGACATACATGTTTATAAATATACCACAACAGATAGACACAGTATTTCACATATATGCTGTGATATATATCACTATATATGCATATATGACCATTTTAGGGATGCGGTGACATGATGTCTGTGACTGTTTTTTGTTTTCTCCTGCTGAGTTTGTACCAGACATTCTAGACAAGTGCTCTACCACTGAGCTACATCCCCTGCATCTTACTTGTAAATACTTCATAGAACAATATAAATTTACAAAATCTTAATACCTGATGAAATGACATGAAACGTACACAATATTTAATCCTAATTTTTCATAGATTTGAATGTTTAAAAATAAAAGGGGGAAAATGTAAACATGATGGATGATTTCCTGCTTATGTGCTGAACAGAACCCCTCTGTGAGCGGTCAGATTTTAACCTCCGTTCTGACCATACAGACAGGCACACCCAACTGCACTGTGCACACAACAGCTCCTCGCCACGGACCTGTCACAGGTGGCTTGCCAGTTTTTCCTTTTTACTCATGACTTCCTGCTCTTCAAACTTTGACTCCATCCCCACCCTTTTCAAATCTGCCCCTGGCCTGACTCCCCTCTCTGTTTCTGGCTTGCCCCATGTTGTTTTATGATTATGCTGGTTTCCTGATAGTTAGAAATTTTAGAATGCAAAAACATAATGCATATTTTTTGGTAAAATACTAATTTTAGGCTGCCCTGAAGCACAGAAAGAAAACACAAGTCAGAGTTTTCTTTACTTCAGAGTCTACTTTCTCCAAACAGCCCCTTTGATCACTCAATATTCCTTTCAGATGGCTTTCTAGCCACATTCAATAACATAAGCAAATTTTAATTTGGGGACATTTTTAAAACCACATTGTTTTATTTTTAAAAGATTTATTTTAACTTTAAATGTGTGTGTGCCTGTGTGGTCTGTGTGTGTGTCTGTGTGTGTCTATGTGTGTGTATGTCTGTGTGTGTTTCTGTGTGTGTGTGTGTGTGTGTGTCTATGTGTGCATGCACAGATACCTGAGGAGGCAAAACAAAGGTGTCAGATCCCCTGGGACTGGCATTACAGGCAGTTCGAAAACATCCAGCGTGGGTGCTGGGAATTGAATTCTGGTCCTGGACAACTCAGCGCTCCCCACACCCACACCCAGCGTCTCCCCAGCCCCATGTTTTCTTAGATTGCTGCACTGCAATGGGCCTCTGCAACAACACTAATTAATAATGGCTGGAAAAAACCCTAAATTCCTCCTGATTTTCCCTTAAATCTTGTTTACACTTTCATTCTTTGTGTGTGCATGTGCATATTACAGATCATGTGTGGAGGTCACAAAACAACCTTTTTATGTTATGTGAATGTCTGTGTGAGGGTGTCAGACCTTGTAGTTACAGACACATGTGAGCTGTCCTTTGGATGCTGGGAATTGAACCTGGAGTCTCTGAACGATCAGTAGTGCTCTTAACCACTAAGCCATCTCTCCAGCCCCAACAGGACAACTTTCAAGAGTTCCTTCTCTTCTTCCACCATGTGGGTCCCTGAGGACTGAATTCAGGTGGTCAAGCACATCAACCATCAACCATCCCCCCATTCTCAGATTTAAGAGTTGTGTCTTTGCTCTCATCTGTTGCACTTTCTCTTTAGTCTGATAGATTTTATTTAACTCTTTAAAGGTAAGGACTGCCCCTTACACGTCACGGCTTTTGATGACTTAGCCAGATATTTTTACTGTTTGTGCGTATTGACTGAAAGGACTAAATAAAAATTACCTTTTCCAAGAAGTGGATTGTTTTTACTACGGTCAGTCTGGGTGAGCTAGAAATCACTCTGACCTGCAATCAGTGCTGTTGGAGGCAGACAGCTCAACTGGCTGGTCTCAGTCGACAGCTTTTGTGAGAGTAGGCTTGCCAACAGATTTGCCTAATAAAGGAACCGCCGAGAAAGAGCTCAGCCCTGCCCTTCAGGCCTTAAGTGATTGTTCTCTGGTCACCTTAAATTCTACCCAGAACCAAGAGCATATTCAGTTGCACAGTTGAAGGACAGAGTTCACATAAAAACCACTACTTTGGCAAAGACCAATTAAGGTTAAGCTAGGTCATAATGACTATTCCTTAGACAATGATCCCAAGTATTGATTGACTAATATGTTCATGCCACATTTAATGCCTACTCTGTATCAGTCCCTATGGTCTTGGTGACAATAAAAATTATGAAGGCTAGAATTCCTACTGACAAAAGCTTTATAATCTAAACTTAGGTTTGCAATAATTTAAAAAGTGAATTTCAATCATCTTTTAGTTTTATTTCATATTATTTAACAATGTTCTTCTATTTTCATTGTGGTTACATCCTGATAAATTCATCCTGACCTGAAGATGTTAAGTCAGCATCATCTAATCCACTAGATGCTGATCACCATAGCTTCCAATGCAGTGCCCCACAGAGTATCAGTTGTTCACTCTGGTGGCGCCACCGGCGACTGCCAGCAGCCCCTGCCTACTGCCCAGCATGAGAGACTAACACACTTTATGTCTCTAGCCAGGGAGAACACAAGAGTCAAAGTCTCTATAAAGCTCATTTTGCTTCTGCTGCATCTTGTGGAAATGATACACAGTGAATCATTTTAGATCAATGTCAAATGTATTTTTATAGCAGCTGCAAGATTTGCATTTGTTCAAATTCATTTAGCCAAACTGTCTTGATGGCAGTCAGTCTTTCTAAAGAGCTTCCCCAATAAGTACTTCCTGTTTTCTTTGTCCATACAAAGGATAAATGCTGTGAATTATTAAATATAGTGTACCTGCGCTAAGCTAAGGGACCAGGAGCCTCTTGGCTGCTATGATTCACACAATTCAATTGTTTATGCAGGGCCAGCTGTGAAAACTGGATGCATAGCCCCCAAGTCACTGTGAATGATACCAAGTAATGCATATAATCTGAGTAAACTGATGGTTGCTTTCTGCCAGTTTCATAGCCATCTGAAGGCCCATACCCACCTCATTAAAACAGTCTTTCTGAAATGCTCTCATGCCAAAGATTGAACATGACATGGTAAGACTTAAGCATCAAAAAGCTTGGAAGTCACTGAGCTAAAGAAAATGCAGCCTAGACACTTACATAATGACTTCATCAAATGCTTCTGGAGCAAAACTCCACAAGAATCAGAAAGTGATTTCACTGTTCGCTAACTATCTGCTTTTAGCAACCTGTACCCCCAACACTGACACTCAGCGGCAGCGGTGATTTGTTTTCCAAAGCCCACAAGGTTCTGGATGCAACATGTAAGGTATAACATGAGCTACATGGTGATAATCAAACAGTGTCCACATATCTCTGCAACTGTGGATTGAGTACTGGGACTCTGTAGGGCAGGCCAGCAGCCTGATTTCTCCCCAAGAAGGCTTAGTTTTCTCTAAGATTAGATGATGACCACCCAGAGCATCAAGACTTTTCTTAAAGTCTCCTGATTTGTGTGTCTGAGAAAGAGCTGCAGAGCACCAGACTGAGTTCCAAGGACTATCTGGGTGTTCCAGCCTACACAAGTCAACAGGTAAGGTTACTGGATACAGACACCAGTTCCTTCATGAAATGTGAGCTAAGAAAACTTTCTCCCCTTCTTGCTTTTGCCAGAAATATTAAAGTAAAATAATTTATTAAATAATAATCATTTATTGTTGTAATATGAACGGCTTGGCTGTGTTCCCTGCTGCCCCAGCTTCCAGCCGCCTGGCTAGCTTATACCCTGAAATAATTACACGGAAACTGTATTCTTTTAAACACTGCCTGGCCCATTTATTCTAGCCTCTTATTGTCTAGCTCTTACATATTGATCTAACCCATTTCTAATATTCTGTGTAGCAACACGAGCTGGCTTACCAGGAAAGATCTTAACCTGTGTCTGTCTGGAGTGAGAGAATTATGGCAACTCCTAGACTCTGCTTCTTTCTCCCAGCATTCTGTTCTGTTTACTCCACCTATCTAAATTCTACCCTATCAGAGGGCCAAGCAGTTTCTTTATTAATTAACCAATGAAAGCAACAGATAGACAGATGACCCACCTCCATCAATTTATTAAAAATAAACTATTACAGAACTAGACATAAAACTGAAACAATGGTCTTCATCTGATTAAAATATTATGCTTTAAAGGACATCCTGAAGAAAGTAAAAACAATAACTGCAGAAATGAAAGAAAATATGTCCAAATTATACATCTGGCAAGAAATTTGCTTTCAGAATATATAAAGAATACTCACAATTCAACAATGAAGAGATAATTCACCTTAAA
>NW_004949235.1:320162-328658 GCF_000317375.1 Microtus ochrogaster | reverse complement strand
CCTGATTGCTCTTTGGGCTGATGAGGGAGGGGGACTTGATTGGGGGAAGGGGAGGGAAGTGGGAGGCGGTGGTGGGAAAGAGACAGAAATCTTAAATAAATAAATAAATAAATAAATAAATAAATAAATAAATAAATAAATAAAAGATTTTTTAAAAACCAGAATAGTTAACCAGGAGAACAGCTGAAAGATTTGACTGGTGAATGACAAAGTGTGGTATACATAGAGTGGAATACTATTAAGGGATAGAAAGGATTGAAGTATTGGTGTGAACTATGGCTTGGATGAGCATTCAAATCTCTAGGCCGAGAGGCTAGCCACAAACAGCACAAGGTATATGATTGCCTTTACATGAGAGGCCCACGATGAATAGAGGCAGGATGTAGATTGGTGGCGTCGGGGCCTTCTTTTAGGAGTGATGAAAGGCACTGCAATTAATAATGATGATCATATGACTTTAAGAGTACTGATAGCCACTGGGTGGATTGAAAGGGCAAAATTTTTATAGACATGAATTATGACTCAATAAAGCATCATAAAAATATAAAATTCTGGGTATCTTGCTGCCATTTTATTTTTGCTACATTTGTGTATGTAAAGTTTGATTATTTGACTACTTTTGGAAAAACGCTGAAGTCAAGTTAATATACAAAGAAAGTGACTGACCCTTTCAAATATGTGTTAATGATTAACCAGGTTCTTAAGGCACAGAGGAGGGATGTTCCCTTCCACGAATGGTTCTATCACATAGTGCTGTCACTCCACACAGCTGGAACATGTGGAAGTTTCCAACCTGCACGTTTCCTGCTTCTGCATCCTCAACAGACATGAACCTGTCCCTGGTGGAGCAGAGTGTGTTCCTATCAGGAGCATCTGTGTTAAGAGAGGCACTCTCAAACAGTTAAATCACCCTGTGGGGTTCATGTGAACAGATCACAATGTTTCTCCAGCTCTCTTTCATTTTCATCCCCTAGGAAACCATCTTTCCTTGCCATCAGCTCATACAAGGAAACTTAATACTAGGAATATAGTATAGATCCATGTATATTCTATGAACGGCATACATGTGTTCAATGTAGATAAAAGTAAGCTTCTCATTCCGAAGTAGTTTTTACTTCCTTCTGATTGTTATACCATCCACATTGAAATGCATGGTCTACCTTTGACTACAATGTGTGTGTTTGAATATATTTATTATTTTCTTTACTACAGCCAAATTTAGAACTCTTGCAAAAAACCAATCTATAAATTTAAATATAAAAAAAAATAATTTTTATAAACTTAATTTGGAAAGAACTATAAACGACTTGCAAATATGCTAAAATATGAAATGGTTTTCAGAATTATCTTTGTGAGAACACTCGCAGACTGTGTAACTGGCTTATGATATGCTACTATGTAGGGAAAAGCATGCAAAGCTATTTCAACAACATGTCTTCTAAAAGTATGTACATGTAGGAGCACAGGCAGCTGGGAAATACTCATCGAAACATTAATCAATGGTTCTCTGTAGGTATAAAAGAAGTCAGTGAGCTTACATTGAGTTCATAGGTCTATGAATGCTAAGCTTTCTATAATGAGTTTGTATTACATATATTATGCTTAGAAAAAGTGGTCACTAATAAGATGTTTATTAAAGTTAATTTGTATGAGAGAAAATCTATAGGGGCGGGAGAGATGGCACAGAGGTTAGGGGCACTTGCTGCTCTTGCAGAGGACCTGAGTTTGGGTTTCAGCATCCATGGAGGGTGGCTGTAACTCCAGACTGAGAGGATCCAATGGCTGTGGCTTCCGTGAATACCTACATTCACATGCCCGTATCCACACAGAGGCACATAGTTAAAACTAAATCTTTCCAAAAAGGAAAAGAGCTATTGGCATCTATTTTGTAGTATTTGCAGTAAAGCGTGTATGTGGTTTTGGGGGAAGGCTTTGTTTTATTTCTGTGATCTGCCGTAGATGAGGGGACTTTTCTTGGCCTTGGTTTTGCGTGTATCTTTTCAGTGCTTACTCAAAATATTAGCCCTTAATAAACCATGACCTTGACTTCCAGCAATTATCTTTCTAGAAAACTAACTCTAGGGTATTTTAAACTTCTGGGAATACCATTCAAGATGCAGGCATTTGCTGATCAACATTTAAAAACAGTGAATCCCGAAGCTGTCTAGAGGTCATTAGATTTCAACAGAGTACGTGTAAATGACAGCTCAAATTTGACCATGGTAATTTTGGAGTGACTATAGGAACAACTATTTTACATACCATTTGAATACAAAGCTTGCAGAGTGCTCTTATTTGGCTTTCATAGCAACCCTGTGTGACACTAAGAACATTTCTGTCGTTGGTGCTGAGTTCACCAGGCAAAGACTGAAGTAGGTTGTTGAGGGTGGGTGAAGTCCTGGGTGATATGTGTTTTCTGACAGGGCACTGCCACAGCAAGAACCAATGCCTCACCATAGAAGTGGCAAAGTCTTCCACTGTGGTGCTCACAGGCTGACAAGGCCTTCCTTGGGTCCGGCAGTGACTGATGATGGTGTGTGAAGAACACGTCCACCACAGCTATCTCCCCTGAGGATGCTCATGGTTTGCAGAGCTGCTCCTACTGAGATTAGCTAAGTGTGCCTCCTTGTTTATCCGTAAGAGTCCTACTTCTTTGTTCAGATTATTCAATAATCCTGACTCCCTGTTCAACTGTACACAATAAGGATGCTGAGCCTCTGGGGTGCGGCAGCTTCTCCACAGGAGAGCACAGACCACCTGTGTCCAGGTATCTGTCATTTCTTCATTCCCTCACTGTTCCAATTGGGCCAGTTTCAGGAGGCCCAAAGAGAGGGCATGGCACTGGATTCCAACCCAAGGCTTATAGCTGAGCTTCACATGTTGGGCTCTCCCATTCTTATTAAAATGAAATAAATACTTACATACAAGTAAAGCAAATGAGAAATTTATGATAGACACTGTTACCAAATTTTACTCCCATAAAGCAATGTCAATGCACCCCTCCTTCCCCCTACACTTTTTTTTTTTAATTTTTTTTTTTTTTTTTTTTTGAGACAGGGTTTCTCTGTGGCTTTGGAGCCTGTCCTGGAACTAGCTCTATAGACCAGGCTGGTCTCGAACTCACAGAGATCCTCCTGCCTCTGCCTCCCGAGTGCTGGGATTAAAGGCGTGCGCCACCATCGCCCGGCTTCCCCCTACACTTTTGTGGCCCCCTTATGACTCCAGAGTAATGTCCAGTTAGTGGTTTAGGTGGAGGGTCACAGACCCTAGGAAGCTTCAACCTGATAATTATCCCTCCCATCCTGTGGGCTGGGTTCTGCCTCAAGGCATAATGGGTCCTCTTATCCAGGACTCTTGAACCGCACAGAAGTATTTGGATGGGATGAAGGATAGGGCCAGCCTCAGGCAGGCTTAGGACTCTACATCGAAGTGTTCAGCACAGTTACACATGGCAGGATGTGGAGTGTATAGGGAACATGCGGCCACCATGTGCTGACAACCTTTATCAACTTGATTTTAGCTGGAGTCGTTTTGGAAGAGGACACCTCTATTGAGAAAATGTCCCTAGAAGACAGCCTGTGGGCAAGCCTGTGTTGCATTTTCTTGATTGACAATTGACGCCCAGCTCACTGTGAGTGGTGCCACCCCCGCTGTGGTCCTGAGCTCTGTAAGAAAGCAGGCTGAGCAAGACACAAGAAGCAGGCCTATGAGCAGCACCCTCCATGGCTTCTGCTTCAGTTCCTGCCTCCAGATTCCTGGCCTGCCTTCCCTGGATGATGGACTAAGACTGTGAACTGAAATGAATCCCCTCTTCCTCAAGTTGCTTTTAGCCAGGGGTTTTGTCACAGTAAAAGAAGGCTGACTAGAACATTCTACATGCATGGCTGTTTCCTTTCAGATCAGGTCCAGTAAGAGTATGCCCTAACTCCAGACAATCCCAGCCTGCATTTCCTGATAATCTCATATATTTTAAGAGAAAATTTATTTAAATTAAAAAATCATCAAGAAGATAACATCATTCAAATAAAACTTCTCATAATTCATTGATAAGCATATAAATACGTGGTGGGAACATGTTCTGGGTTTGAACTGTCATTCGCCCACGAGTATTCATGATTTGTCTGCTAAATTGGAGATGACTCACGCCCAAGATTTTCAAGTCAATTTCATTTTACTAGTAAAAAAACATGTCTTCATTTGCTTTTTAATTTTTCTAGAAATTTAGTTTAAAACTAAAAAACAAAATCAAAAGCAAACCATTGTTTAAATAAACCAGAGATGGCCTGTGAGATAGCTCAGTGTGTGGAGACCATGCCTGCCCAGCCTGACAACCTGAGTTTGAGCTCCAGGAGCCATACGGTGCAAGAGAGAATTGATGCTTGCAAGCTGCCCTCTGACCTATACATACACTAAAATTGAATTTATATGTATATGTATATACACATCTACACATACATATATATCATGCAATGTCTATATATCTATGTATCTATGTATCTATGTATGTATGTATGTATGTATGTATCTATCTATCTATCTATCTATCTATCTGATTTTGTATAAACATGCCAAATGTCATTAAATGAAGAAAGAATAAAATTATGTTTTTTTTTAAAGAAATTATACTGGAACAACTGGATAGCTATATAAAAGAAATCAAATCTCTACCTTATCTACACCTGGTGTGGGGAGAAGTTGTTGTTCTATATATGTGTGGCTTTTATTGGTTAGTGAATTAAAGAAACTGCCTTTTCCTGTAATAGGGTAAAATAGAGTTAGGCGGGGAAAACTAAACTGAATGCTGGGAGAAAGAAGGTGGAATCACAAAAAGCCATGCAGCTGCCCTGGACAGATGAGCCGGAACCTTGTGCCAGTAAGTCACAGCCACGTGGCAATACACAGATTAATAGAAATAGGTTAAATAAGAAGTAAGGGCTAGCCAATAAAAACCTAGAGCTAATAGGCCAAGCAATGATTTAATTAATACGGCTTCTGTGTGGTTATTTCGAGTCTGGGCAGCCAGGAACAAACAAGTGGTCTCCTACTACATACACCATACTCTAAACTTAACACAAAATGCTTCAGAGACCCAAATATATACAAAACCATAAACTATTAAGAAGGACTCCAGGAAAATAACTCTGCAATTTAGGATAGGCAAAGATTTCTTGGAATATTGGAAGCTTTCACATGTAAATCATCCATCCATTCCATCAAAATAAAGAACACTACTCCTCTAAAGATACTATTTTTAAAAATATAAAAAAAAAGTAAGGTTATGGACGTTGTGGCACGACTTTATTCCCAGCCCCCAGCACTCAGGAGGCAGGCGGATCTCAGTGAGTTTGAAGCCAGCCTGGTCTACAGAGAGAGTTCCAGGACAGCCAGGACTACACAGTGAGACCCTGTCTTGAAAAAAAATAATTTAAAAAAGTGAGGTGTAGTGACATATGCCTCTAACCTCAGCACTTGGGAGATGGAGGCAGGAGGAGTAAGGAGTTCAAGGACAGCCTGGGCTACATAAAACAAAACAAGAAAGGAAGAAGAGGAGAAAAAGACGAGAAGGGAATCCACCCTCTAAGAGAAAATATCATGAGCAATATATATACCTGACATGAATCTTATATCTAATATATGTACATGACATGGATCTTATGTTTAATATATGTACTTGACATGGGTCATATATTTAATATATGTACTTGACATGGATCTTATGTTCAGAATATGTACCTGACATGGATCTTATATTTAATATATATACCTGACATGGATTTTATGTTAAATGCATGTATCTGACATGGATCTTATGTTTAATATATGTACCTGACATGGATCTTGTGTTAAATATATGGACCTGACATAAATCTTATGTTTAATATGTGTACCTGACATGGATCTTTTTTAAAAAAATATTTATTTATTTATTTATTTATTTATTTATTTATTTATTATGTATACAATATTCTGTCTGTGTGTATGCCTGCTGGCCAGAAGAGGGACCCAGACCCCGTTACAGATGGTTGTGAGCCACCATGTGGTTGCTGGGAATTGAACTCAGGACCTTTGGAAGAGCAGGCAATGCTCTTAACCTCTGAGCCATCTCTCCAGCCCCCCTGGCATTGATCTTATGTTCAAATTCCTTAAACAGCTTTTACAACCCAATAATAAAGAAAATTAACAAAAACTGGAATAACTATTTCAAAGAAAGTTATACAAAATAGGGTGAAAATAAGATACAGCATTATTGATCACTAAAGAAATGCAAATTGAATCCATAATAATATCCTGGCACACCTGCTAGAGTTGATGAAGCCTGACAGTACCAAATATTGGCGAGGATGTGAAGAGCCCGGGACCCTTGGTGTCTTGGCTGTTGGTAGGTAATTTCTTTAGATAATAATCTGGCAGGTTATTATGAACTCAAATAATTACTAAATATATCACTTGGCAGTTGTGCTTCTAGGCATTTATTTACCCAAGAGATGTGAAAACACACATTCACAACAAGAAATGTGTGTGGACACATAGAGAATGTTCACAGTAGCTCCTGCCAGGAAGCAAACCAAAGTCCATCAGAGATGAGTAGACAAACCAATATGCCTTCCAACCAGAAAATAGTACTTAGTCATTAAAGGGAGAAAGTAAGGATTGGGAAGGTGGCTCAGCATTCAGAACACTTGACGTTCTTTCAGAGACCCGTGTTTGGTTTCAGGCACCCGCATCATGACTCATAATTACCTAAACTCAAGTTCCAGGAGATCTGGTGCCCTCTGGCCTCTGTGGGTACCAGGCATTCACATGATACACACACACACACACACACACACACACACACACACACACACACACACACACACACACACACACACACACACACACACACAAACACACACAAGCCACAACAAGGTTGACTCTCACACTTATTATACAGAGTAACGCAAAAGCATATGCACCGTATGATTCCATTATTATCAAGTTCTAAAACTGGAAACCTATCCATAATGGAACAACTCAAACCGTGGTGGCCTAAGGTAGGGAAGAGGAGTGGAAGGGATGCCCAAGTGGGGACTGTGCCACACCAGATGGGAGCCACCCGCATCAGGATTGTGGCTGTCATACACAGGAACATATGTCCATCAAATCATTAAAATAGATGTGCTTTCTAAAGATAATATCTGCAGCATTCTGAAAGAATATTCTTGTAAGGTAAGAATATTCATTTTATAAGTGCCATGTTAATTAAAGTGAATTTCCCTGGGCACACACGGGGAGGTGGGATTTCACCTACTTACTATATAAGTTTAAATAAAACCTATCTTTGTAAGACTGTAGGATCTCTCCGTGTGTGTCACCCTCTCTCTCTGTCTCTCTATATGTACATGTACGTGTTTCTTAATAACAAATAGCTAATTATTATTTAAAGGTGGTTTGTGAATTCTCTGCCAAATAGAACTAGAAAAAAATCATCCTGAGTGAGGTAACCCAGACCCAGAAAGACAAATATGGTATGTACTCACTTATAAGGGGATATTAGCTGTAAAGCAAAAGATAACCAGGCCACAATCCACAGACATCCCCAGTGGCTAAGTAACAAGGAGGGCTTAGCCAGAGACACAAGGATATCCCTGGTAAGGGGAAATAGAATAGATTTACAGATGGACTGTGGGGCCATCTGTGGGTGGTAGGGGATAGGAGGGACCAGATGGGGGTGGAGGGAGAGATGACTGGAATTGGGGGGCATTTCAGGGGCAAAGTGGAAATTTAATGCAATGGAGACTTCATGTAACCAACACGGGTCACACTAGCAAAGACTCCTAGAGATGGGGAAAATGGAGCCTAAACACGCCATCTTCCGTAACTAGGCAAGGCCTTAAGTAGAGGGATTAGGGCATCAACCCAGCCATATAACCCCCCACCTACACCTTGTACTGCCTGCAGAGTGTTCTGGGACCAGAGCCTAGCAAAATTCTCATCAGAGAGACCAGAGACATATCATCCAGCAACCGAGGAGCTCGGGGGAGTCCTGCAAAAAAGGGGAGGAAGGATCAGAGGAACCAGAGAGGTCAGGGACACCACGAGAACACAGCCCACAGAATCAACTGACCAGGCCTCATGGGGCTCACAGAGATTAGGGAGCCTGTAGGAGTCTAACCTGTGCCCTCTACATATAAATCATGGTGTGCAGCTTGGTGTTCTCATGTGACTCCTAACAGTGGGGGCAGGTGCTGTCTCTGACTCTCTGCCAGCTTGTGGGACCCTTTTCCTCCTGCTGGGTTGCCTGGTCTTATTGTAGTCTGTTATGCCATAGTTGGTGAAAGTCCCTGGGAGGCCTGCCCTTTTCTGAGAGGAGATGAGGGGAGGTAGATCTGGAGAAAAAGCACAGGTGAGGTGGGTGGGGAGGGACAAGAGGAGGAGAGAGAGGGGAGACTGTACAGGATGTTATATGTGAGAAAAGAAGAATTAGAAAAGGAAGGAAGGCCGGGCGGTGGTGGC
>NW_004949235.1:316768-318247 GCF_000317375.1 Microtus ochrogaster | reverse complement strand
TGAAGGCTGATGAGAAGCCAAGGACAATGGCACTAGGTTTCGATCCTACTGCATGAACTGGCTTTGTGGGAGCCTAGACTGTTTGGATGCTCACCTTCCTGGACCTGGATGGAGGGGGGAGGACTTTGGACTTCCCACAGGGCAGGGAAGGGAGGGGGAATAGAGTAGGGGGAGGGGAGAGGAGTGGGGGGAGGGGAGAGGAGTGGGAGGAGGGAGAGAGAAATGGGAGGCGGGGAGGAGGTAGAAATTTTTTTCAACATAATTAATTAATTAATTAATTAATAAAAGAACATAGGATTTAAACAGGAAAGACTGAAAATACTCTCACTCCTATCCAACTTAATCACAGTTTAAGGGGCTGCTCCACGGAGGACAGTCCCTGTGTTGGATGTCAGTGTGAGCTCTGAAGCGCAGTCTGTGTGTCCCTGGACACCCTGCTAGAAGTCTGCTATCACAGCAGCTACCTGGTATCACAACTTTCAGTTAACAACATCCCAAGTGACTTGCGTGCCCGTTACATTTTCAGTAGATGTGCCCTGTATCTGAGAGGATGTCAGCCCAAGAGCTACTGAAGGGAGGGAGGCATGAGACTAGCTGCTGGCATTCAGTATGAAGATGTCTTGGTCTTTCCGTATTTACCTGTGTTATTTGACCTTAATTCAATAGAAAGTATGTTTTTTTGTAAAGTGTGAAACAGTAAAGAAATAGTGACCAGAAACAGCCTGCAGGCTGTATATTAATCATGATTGCTAACATCCAGAGGCTCCGATCAAGGAAAGATTTGTTACTTCTCCTGCATCCACTCAAGCAGTGCCTGCCACAGACAGTGCACTTCCCTTCCCCAAGCCAAATTTAGCACCGAGTCAATCTGCTGCCTGCAAATGGACCCTGCCGAAGTTTTAAGGAGAGTCAGCACTTAAGTAAACTTACTGTTATGCCATTCCAGGGGTAGAAGCAAACCATGCCGTTCCCTCCAAGGATGCACAAAGGGAAAATTCCAGGAAAGCAGAGTGTTAAATTCAAGAATATTTTTGTTTGGGATAGATGTTAAGATAAATATTAAAACTTTATCGGTATGATTCCTTTAAAGGTTCTTTGAGAGAAGCATCACCAGCTACACTAATGCAGTTTCTCCAGTTCTAAATATGCAATTTTATGATCTTCAAACTTGAAAAAAGAATTGTATATACTTTGTTATCTTTTTTATGTGCATGAGTGTTTTGCCTACACATATGTATATGTACCACCTGTGTGCCCGATGTTCCCGGAGACCAGAAAGGGGGTGTTCATCCCTTGAAATTGGAGTTACAAGTGGCTGTGAGATAACATGTGGCTGTTATCTAAATCCGGGTCTCCTGAGAGAGCAGCAGTGCTCCTGACTGCTGGGCCATCATCTTTCTGGCCCTCTTCAAATGTTTAACTGTGAGCCACAGTTCACACACACACACACACACACACACACACACACACACACACACA
>NW_004949235.1:299757-316668 GCF_000317375.1 Microtus ochrogaster | reverse complement strand
ACACACACACACACACACACACACACACACACACACACACACACACACACACACACACACACACACACACACAAAACATCTGTATCCACTCACCTGAGAGAAGCGAAAGCCTACCCTCGTGGTTAGACAAGCCCAAATGTTTCCTAATCTATTGTATATTATTCTGCACATTCTAGTTTAAATCACCCTATCCTTCCATGTCTGTAATTGTTTGTTTTGTTCTGTGGTGTTGGGGATCAAGCCAAAGACCTTGCATGTACTGGGTAAATGCTGTGCCTTGGAGCTCTGTTTTCAACTCTGTTGTCCTTCAATGCTTTGAAAATGCTTGTGACTACTTACAGTATTTATTACACCATCTGTGTATAGGTCAAGACCTAGTATTCACAAAACACTTGAAAGATAAGACAAGAAATTTGGGAGAAGAGGGAGACTGATGGCTTCAGGAAAGAAAATAGGAAACATAAGAAATCAAAAAGAAAAAGAGAGGAAGTGTCACACAGGCGAGTGAGAAGGGAAAGCTGGTTCCTGTCTTCTGTCTTGGCCTGCTCAGTGCCTGTACTTCCACATACCCTCCTGGCCTCCCTGCTCCTGACGTCTTCCTTGTCACACTTCCGGTTCCTGTACTCAGTCATCTAAAGGTGCCTTTTATTCTCTGAGATCTCTAAGACCCTCTTGAGGACCTTAGCTGGCTCCTGCCTCCCCAGTCCTCTTTCCCTGGGATGTCCAACCTCTAAGGTGCAGAGTTAAAGAATTCAAGTGCATAGCACAATGGAAGAGTTGCTGTTTGGGTACAATTTATAAGGTTACAGTTTCTCAGACTCTAAGGGTTTCTGGACCCTGGAAGAAAACTCTGAAGGCCATCAGTGTGGCCCAGCTCTCACAGTTAAGCACTGGCCTGGGCTAGCGCCCTTGCCTGTGCCTGTGGGAAGAAATGATAGGATTTTAGGAATCAAGAATGGGTGGAGGTAGAATTGAAAAAACCTTGACAACAACTGGAGAAGATTCTGCACGCAGTGTGGTGTGGAAGGACACAGTGGAAGAGAGGAGGAGCAGGAAGTTTCCCAGCAGGAGGCCAATCAGTAGACTGGATCCAGGCCAGCCCTGAAACAGGAAGCCTCCAGACTGTCTAGAGCAGAGAAGATGAGAGGTGAAACAGGAATTTCTCAACAAGATTCTCAAGTTGGTATCTTCATATGCTCAGCCCAGGACCATGGTCAACAGATTTGCTGAGCCCTGGGCCCCCTGTTAAATCTCTTTTGAAGGAAGCAAGAATTCCTGCCTCCTCTCAGCAGCCTCTGAGACTGAGTTCCTCAGAGCAGGCAGAGCACAGGAGAGCAGCGGTGGGAAACCCGAGTCTGGTTCGTTTGCTGCCAGAACAGCTTCACAGCCTTGGCTACAATTTGGTTTCTTGGTGGGTTTTTTTCCCCTTCTTCTTCTTCATTGTTAAGACAGGAAATGACGTGAGGCTCTGAACACTATGATAGCGTGTAGTTGTTCTGAGAAAAACCTTCTGTTTCCAGGCCAGAAACCTCAGAATGTTGGTTTCTGTGTGGTTGTAGAACACCTCAAGGTGCTCTGTTAAGAGCAGGTCCAGCAGAAGATGCTGGACTCCAGCTGATGATAGCAGCGTGGCTTTTATCTTCACCCAGGTTCCCTAATCACTGCCTGTTACCCACTGCCTTTGTCTTCTCAGACTTGAGAGGACTTCATGACCACCAGACTCAATCAATGCTGCACCCTATAAATAAAGTCCTATCCTGGCTTCTCTTCTGCTCTTTCTCCATCCTACATAAAAAGGTTGTTAATGATGCATTTTCTCAACAACAACAAAAAAAAGAAGAAGAACAGGACAAAGAAAGATGGAAAGGTAAAGAGAAAATAAAAGCCACGAGGCTCCAGTAGTTTTCACCCCTCATAGTTAAAATGAATGACTCACCCCCAACCCCTTTAGCGCTTGGCAGAGGAAGTACGACTGCTAATGTTACCGGCACTAAAGCAGATTAATTTTCCATTCAAGAAGGAAAGGAAGCAGCACGGTGAGGGAGGCAAATTGCAGGGCCCTATTATTTAGCACATTTGCAATGAAAGGCAATACTGCTATTGAAGGCAAGCTGAGGCTCTCTCCCTTCCTCTCAGTAGTACCCGCCCACAGGTTGCCTAGCAACCAAATTACATCGCTGAGAACACTCCCCAGCAATAACTGACCCTGAATTTTAATATTTGTGTTGATGCTGAAGTGGGCTAAATAAATAAATAAACACAATCACCCCGAAAGAGCATTCATTTTGATAAGCAAGCTACAACTGCAGACTGTAGGCTAGCAAAGACAATTTAAAATATTCTATTTCTGTGGTCTTTCTCTTTTCTGAAACATTGTGTTAAAAAGTATAAAAAAAATGGGTAAGTTTATTTTCAAATATCACAATTGCTATATGTAGATGACAATGGAAATTCAACTTAATAAAGTAATTCTAAAATCTATGAAAATATAAAAAAATGAAATGTCAATTCTAATTTTTCGGACAACCTTTTCAAAATGAGAGCTAACAGTCAGTGTAGATCATAAGACTACACAGAACCCCAGCATCACCTTCACACATGTGGCAGAAAGGGAAAGGCAGCCTACCCCAGGTTTCTCGTCAGCATGCTGTGTACGCGTGCACGCAAGTCCAGAGCAGAACCTGAGCAAGCCGGAAAGAGCACCTCATGTCCCTATCGTCCCCTGTGCACACTTACAGAAATGAGCTCTCAGGATTTCAGGGTTGCTCGTTTCCCCGGTCCAGCCACATCAGAAGACGAGAAGAAAGTGTGGTGCCCCCTCTTTTATTTCAGTGTGTGCTAAGATAGTGCTGGATCACTGAGTTCTCACCAACCACACTCCCTCGCATTCTCCACAGCAGGTAAAGCGAAGGCTTGTTTAGTGCTCAAACCCCACTCCTCTGATAGCGGCCTGTAGGACGGACCCCTGTAGGACGGACCCCTTTAGGCATCTGACCTTTTAGTTCATTGGTGAAAGGACAGACCATTAAGATTCACCTGTTTGACCGGGCGGTGGTGGCACACGCCTTTAATCCCAGCACGTGGGAGGCAGAGGCAGGCAGATTCTGAGTTCATGGCCAGCCTGGTCTACAAGAGCTAGTTCCAGGACAGCCAGGGCTACACAGAGAACCCCTGTCTTGAAAAAACAAACCAAAACGAAAATTCACCAATCATCTCTTTGCAGAGTTGTGAGATCTAAGGTCACTCAATGTTGTCAAAGAGTAAATAGACAATTTCCACCATTCTTGGTCATATTTTATAGTATTATTTCTGTAGAGGGCATTATTATGTACTGTCTGGATCCTCCTTCAGGAATAAACTGAATATTCTCCAAGCTACAGGGATTGCTGACCCAATGTGACCATTAGCTATGAGCCCACTTTAGAGACAGCTTTGCCAAAATTTATGTATTCATGTAGGAAGAGCCTGAAACCAATGAATGGTTCACTCAGAATATAGAGCCCCAGCCCCTTCTCTGCGCCTGAAACCAATGAATGGTTCACTCAGAATATAGAGCCCCAGCCCCTTCTCTGCGGCCTAGCACACTGCAGGCCACTCTGGCAGAAGAGTCTGCCCTTGCTTCCTGTTCTTCCTTTCGGCATATGTTAAGTCCAAGGACACATTCCCAAACACGGCCCACACAGATCTGTATCTCAGCGCAGAGTCTGCTTTCTGGGGACACTAGCTTCCCATCTGCCTGTGGAAACCATGACAGCGTTCCCAAAGGCTGCGTTATCCCTCAGGGAAATCTGTTGATAACACTACGATATTCTGCCTTCGGATGCTCCAGTGGCAACAGTCCCACTGCTACCTACAACAAGTAGCAGACTGTATGATAATTGCGTATCAAAGAGGGACACCAAGTTTAACATACAGAATACTCTCAACTGTGACAAGCTCCAGTCACGCGCGTTCCATGGAAAACTGAAAAGCACAGGACAAAGTTATTTTCCGGGTGGTACGGTGATTCTTATTTTCTTTGCACTTCTCTGCATTCCCGGCTTTATGGCAAGGAATGAAGTGCCCTTCCTATGGGGTAGGCTCCCAAGGGCTGAGTACCACACAGCAGTTATGATCTGCTGGCCTGGGTACCCTGTCCCTTTAAGAGACAAGCCCCGCCCACTACCCCCTTCCCCTGCAGATCTTTGGTCTTATCCAGCCTGTGCTCTCTTTCTGAAGAGGTAACTCTCTCTCTCTCTCTCTCTCTCTCTCTCTCTCTCTCTCTCTCTCTCTCTCTCTCTCTCTCCTTGCTGCCTTTGGGCCAAGATGCAAAGCTCTCAGCTACTGCTCCAGCATCCTGTCTGTCTGCTTCCTGCCGTGATTATCTTAGACTAACCCTGTATGACTGTAAGCAAGGCCCCTATTAAATGCCTTCTCTTACAAGACCTGCATGGGGGGGGGGGTGTCTCTTCACAGCAATAAAACAACATCGAAGATAGGGATTCTTCCTCCAAATATGAGCTTGTTTGGGTGTTCAATGTGTACAGAAAGGTTGGGTTCTAGATGCCAGGCCTGGAGTAGGTATGGGAGGAGGGAAAGCCTCTGCCTTATGCGTAAGTCTTAGGTTTTTCTCTGAAAGCCTCAGGAGTTAGGATTTTGAAAAGTCAGAGCCTTCACTTTCAGTTTTGTTGGTGTGATTTGAAGGGCAAGGCGTAAGGTTGAAACCATCAATATAAAGTTGACAACCGGAAAGTGGTAATTTTCTCGTTACTGTCAACAAGTAGGGAAGTAGAAGGCCAAGGGGGAAGCTTACAGGGTAGGACGATCAGAGAGGGCTCCACAGAGGAGTGGGCCTTAGCTGTCCGGAAGGCTACCTGAGATTTAGCAGAGGAGCGTGTGGCACTTTAGCCAAAGCACAGAAGGAAACCAGGGGGGAGTTTGGGGAACAGTGAACAGTGCTCACCTTTCCAGCTGGAGCTAAGGAGGCCCCTAGAGAATAAAGAAGCTGTGCCAATCAACGTAATGCTCGATGTCTACATGGAAACAAAGCAGGGGTCGCTGAGAGCCCCTGACTAGCAGAAGGTCACTATCAAATGTTATGCTGCTCAAAATTGTGACACAGAAGGAGGAGTGAGGCAGAGCCAGCAAAGAATGATTCTGTGTCCTTAGCTAAATGAAGGTCACGCAGCCCAGTATGGGGTAGTCTGATGGCAGTCAGCTAAGTGGAGGTCACGCAGCCCCGTCTGTGGTAGTCTGACAGCAGGCAAGCACATGAATTTGAGTTTGATAACAGTAGTTCTCTTGTGCTGGCTGCTCACATCACATAGTGCAGACTTGCTAACACTTAGAATTATCTGTCAGAGTCTCTGTGAGGGATTCCAGACCAGGGTAACCTGTAGGCTGTCTGTAGGCGCGTGTCTTGATTTTAATTGATGTGGGAAGACCAGTCCGCTGTGCTACCATTCCCTAGGCAAGGGATCCTGGATACAACATAAAGCACACAGAGGAAACTGAGCAGGAGCATGCCCGTTTGTTTAGCTCTGCTCTTGGTTGTGAATGTGACTTCTTCAAGCTCCTGTAGGCCTGGCTTCTTTGCAGTGATCAGCTATAGCCTAGACTTGTGAACTGAAAGAAACCCTTGCCTCCTAAGTGGCTTTGGTTAGGACACTCTATCACAATAATAGAAACGAAACTAAGACAATGCAAAAGGGCTGGATCATTGCTTTCTAGAGATTCCCTATTGTTACATTGAAATATTGTTATATTTCATTCCCTCTGATGATTGCTAAGACCAGTCCTACTCCTGAAGAAGTAAAGGAAGCAAGATCAAGGAAATGCAGACCAGAAACTACACGTGCAATCATTTCTGAGGCTCCATCCCTCCCTGGCTTTCTGCTTCAAGGAGCAAACAAGATATTTAAGAGTTCTTCCAATAGTGTCCTGGATGACACCCAAGAAATGGGGGGGGAGGGGGACACATTTAACAACTTCCCAGACAGTCTGGTTGGATACACTGGTTATGTCAGCATTGCAGGTGGAGCGCCTGCCCCTCACTCCTCAGCTCTTTGTGAGGTAGGTATTTGCACCCCTATTTTTCAGACAGGTGTGTTTTAGGTGTTCATCTCCCTTCACCAAAATAATGAATTGTTATCTAAGTTTTTTATTGTAAAATAAATAAGTTCTTCCTTTTCCCTAAAAACTTTTAAAGGATGATCTTTGTCCTACCCTGCTTTCCTGTTACTATGAGAACACACTAACCAAAAACAACCTGGGGAGGAAGTCCACCATTGGGGAAGCTCTGGTTCCTGGAGGCCCGAATTGCTGCAGAGGCCACGGAGGAGCATTGCTTACTGGCTTGCTCTTCATGGCTTCTTGGTTCCCCTTCTGTAACCCAGGATCACCTGCCGAGGGGTGGCCCCACAGTGAGCTGGTCCCTCCCACACTAGCTCCAAAGTTCCAAATCAACAGATAGTTTTGAATCCCAAACTAAGTAGGTCAGCCACCTTTATCCACATTGCTATCAAAGCAGCCCTAAGCTGCTGGGCTTGGTGTTTGTCCCCTTCTTACGCTCCTCCTTTAATTGACCTTCCTTACCTCTTGATCAGTACTCGCTGGACTTTTCTCACAGTTGTGGAATGGGATCTCTACAAAGATGGCTAATTGGTCCTGACCAATTTGTGGTGAATTCCTCATCCCTACTCCCAGGATTCCAGCCATTTCTTCCTCCTGTCTCCACTCAGTTGTTGCCTTCCACCATGCCAAAGTCAAGTCAAGCATCGCCTCCTTCATCGGCCTTATGCTGGTCACAGGCCACTCCACTGGGGTTTTCTCATCCATTCTGTGGACTTTCAATAACACTTACTTTTGTGAAAGGCTGAAGTCGGCACGGCAGCATTTGGAAAGGACTGGACTGTGTGGCAAAGGTAGGGCTTATAACTGAACTAGTTTGTGTTGTTACAGCTCTCCTACAGTGGGGAAGTCAAAAGTATCCTGATACCCAGGAGCCAAGAAATACCACAAAGTCACACCACACAACACACCTCACACAAGACTCAGGAGGGTGGCTGGGCAGCGTTTATATAGGGTTTCTTGGTGGGGAGGTTTACCAGGGTGGCTGGGATTGGTAGAATTTTTGTGGCCTGATCTTGGGGAATTCTTGGGGATTGGTGGGATTCTGTGGTCAGACTCTGGGACAAACTCAAGCATTGGTGGGATTTCGTGTTCAAGGACTGGTGGCACTTTGTGCTCAGGGGTTGGTGAGATTCTTTTTCTTGGCCCTGGTCTTGGGCATGGGATCAATTCAGCAGCAGGGTGCTCTTCCCTTGACCCTTTGACCCTACAGAGTTCACCTCTGCTGAATCTGCTCTCCACCAACATGCATAATGCTGAATATCATTTCTGTTAAATCTTTCTTATGAGCCAAAATATGAAAATACACACAAAGGGATGGATATGGGGACTTGGCAGAGCATGCCCTTGGTCTGAGCTAGTTCTATGAGACAACATCTAGTTATTATGGTAGTGACAAGGAGACTTTTACTCTGTCTTCCTGTGAAATCACTTGAACTGAACTTCTGAAGTTCTAATTAGGAACATAAATAGCAATGTTCCTCCGCAGACAGCTACAGCTAGTAGGCACAGGTTAGTTACAGGACTAAGAGTGTGGACCCTTAGGACATAAATGACAGCAAAATCCAGAACTTAGATGATGAGGATGTTACAGAACCAAACATGAAAAGTGGGAACCGTAAAAGGCAAGTCAATTTACTTTCAGACAATAAAGTTGACTACAGTTTTGTGGGTCAGTTGTTTGTTTATTGGGCTTATATACGGAGAGCAGGGGTGAAGGGTTACCAGCAGGAACGTGCTGGAGCCTAAGCAGCCACACTAGAAAGTCTCCCTCCAGTACAGACGATATTCACCATAGGTACCAACTCTTCTGGATCAAGGATACCTGCCGACTAAAATTTGGCTTTATCTGCTATTGTGTCCCATCCCATAGTTAGCCCCATTTCATAGGGCCAATAATAATATTTTTTTCTCCTAGCCACCTGCCTTCTCATCTCTCTCAAAAAACAGCTGCCTGAGGACTCCAGGATGACAGCAAACCAGATGCTGTTCCAGCCACACCTCTTGCTGAGTGTGAGCCCAACTCCCAGCTCTCCCCTCCATGTCATCCCATGCCCACAGGAAGTAGTCAGACTTGAGCCAATGCCCCTATATCCAAGGACTCTGGGATGTTTAGTCAAAAGTGAGACCCCAGCCCTCTAATACCCCTAAATCCAGAGTCTGGAATGTAATATTGAGTTGGAAGTGTCACCCCAGCCCCTGGCCTGGGAGTTGCCTTGGTCTGGACTCCAACTCCCAGCCTGCCAAGAGCTGACCCCTCCCCAGGGAGGGTCAGGACCACTCCCACAGGCTATTTAGGTTCATGCTGGAACAAGGAACACATGGGTTTTGAGTTTTGCCTGTGCTCCCTCTGTGTCCTCCCCTGCCCCCATGCTCCCAGCCACCCGGGAGCACTGCATTTATTAAACATGGGCATTTTGATTTGGTCTAATCTGCGTCAGTGGAGAGGCTCTTCTTAGGACCAAGGTGGAGCATGTCCCTGTCCCTTCACGGCCAGCATTCCTGGGGATTGTGCTGAGTTTCACCCTTAAGCATTGTTGCTGAGTCCTCCCGAAGATGCTTGGCTGACCGACCCTGTTAATCATGATTTACTTGTTACCTTGTTTCCTGCTTTTTCTGATCTGAGACCTGCTAAATATTTGAGTGCCACTGACACACACACACACACACACACACGCACCCCCCCACATCTTCTAGGCCTATCCGTACCAGTCACATATCTGTTCCAAGTCCATCTTTTACCTCCAAGAAAGCTGCCAGAGGCACAATGAAAAACCACTCCTCCTAAGCTTTTAGCTCTTGAGAAAGACACAGAGAGAGACAGAGAGACAGACAGAAATACATAGACAAAGACACAGAGAGATACACAGAGAAAAAGAGAGACAGAAATACACATAGAGAGAGATGGAGACAGAGAGACACAGGCAGAGACAGAGACACATAGACAGACACACCTATCACCTATATTACAGGACAAACTTCACTTTTTCTGTTACTAAGCCTTTCTCACACATTTTAAAGAGATCTTTACCTTTTCATTCAAGTGAGCATACCTACATTTCATGTAATTGTATTATATGTGCCTATAATAATTGTTTTTCATATAATTTTTGGTTGTTTTCATATGCTGTTTGTGTCAAAAAATTTAACAACCTATGGCTGCTTCAGTTTTTATTAAATTCCCATTTGTTTTGTGCTAAAATTATAATTTTATTTTGCATGCCCAATTAAACCTGCATGCAGATTTGTAAATTTGAGTATTGTGATTATGTATTAAAAGGCCTAAAAATATATATACTATCTTTTAAACTTGACTGCTCTAAACACCTTCAAACCTATTAAGGTTTCATAAAACCTTAAGATGCTATTTGTTTATAGAAAACAACATTCATTAGAGTTATAAGGTAAAGATCCCATTAAGTTATAAAACCTAATGTTGTATTCATACATTTTGATAAGGATTTCCTTTCAAAACAGGTTTTAAATACTAATACATACACACTTTAAATTTTTATTTAATTTAATAGTAATTGGTAACATAAAATCATATGATTTCTTTTTCAAAATAGTTTTGATAAAAAACTATTAAGTGTAAGGCTTTTCCTTAAATTAATAAACATATAAATTTATTGAAGATGTTTGTGTTGCTTCCTTTACACAGTAAAGTTTATAGGAGTCATAATCCCCTCCAAAACAATATCATTGACAATCTTATCTTAGAAGAGTCTATCCTATGTATGAATATGTACTGTCTGTCTTCCCGTGGCTATGTTTTTTTACATAATTTACTTTGTACAAACTGGCATGGAAGTAAGTGTTCATACAGACTCAAGTTGTTAAATCAGCCCAGCTTCCGTATGGCTTGAAGTTTAAATAAATAAATAAAATTTAAAAAGCCACTAAAATTCTAAAGCTGTTTTGTTGCTTATTTTAGCATCCTTAAACTTGATGGAGATTATCACATTCTGTTTTGTTTTCGTTTTCACTAGAGCATAAACAAAAGACTGCTGTGGCCTGTGGCTTGCATGAGAGAGCACAGTTGAGCAGGCCACCTAGCTGCTCACCAGCACAAACAGGGCCTGGCACTATTGGGAGGTGTGCCCTGGTTGGAGGAAGTGTGTCCCTTGGGGCTGGCTGTGAGGTCTCAGAAGATCAAACCAGACCTAGAGGCTCACAGTCTCCTCCTGCTGCTTGTGGATCCAGATGCAGAACTCTCAGCTCCTCTCCAGCGCCATGTTTCCTACGTGACGGTAATGGACTAAACCTCTTGGAAATGTAAGCCAGCACCAAATAAATGTTCTCCTTTATAAAAGTTGAAGTGATCATGGTGTCTTTTTACAGCAATAGAAATCTCAACTAAGATAGCATGTTGTAAAAAATATTTTGGTGCCTTAGATCCTTTCCTTGTCTTTCAAATACACAGTGTTTAAAATAAATAAGTTCATTTGCACAATTTAAAAAAAGAAAGAAAAATGTCCCAACTCTGGTTGCCCTAAGAAACTAAGCTAACATGTCCAAATTAAAGGGGCAAAATAATATCAAAGGGCAGCGTATATTTAAGCAGTGAACCATGTGACCACTGAGGTAAAGCAGAGATGGATGGAATGTGGTCCCAGATCTTTCTTTGGGACAATTAACATGAGTTTAAATTTTCTATAGTTTTTAATGGAACAATCATACAGTTCTAGTTAAAATGTTATCTCCTTGATCTGAATCTCAGTTCTGGCTCTACAATATAGAACCTTTGCTTGAGAATATAAATTAATTTTAAGAGGCGATTACTCTGATGGCAGGATATAATATTTTCTTCTGGCTAAGTGCCCTCTGAGATACTAAACTGTTCATTCCTAGGATTAGGATTAAGAGGATGAATTATATCTTTGTTTTTAGCCATCTTTCATTTGTTTGTGAGGAGGCATAGTATTTTAAGGATTTTAAGGACTTTTTTCCACTACTGCCTTTTTAAAAACAAATGAACAAACAGATTTTTGAAGATCATATCTTGGCTGTAACTATGCAAAAGACAACTCTAAACATTTTTTTAAAACTGTCATTTTAAATCCTACTTCAAAGGCTCACAAAGACATCTTGAAGTTTGCAGCTAATCTCAATGTTATATCATAATGACATATTTGGGACAATAATTCTTCTTTATTTTTAGTTCAAAACAAAAGACAAAGTAGGGGCTGGAGAGATGGCTCAGTAGTTAAGAGCACTGTCTGCTGCTCTTCCAGAGGACCTGAGCTCACATCCCAGCACCCACCTGCAACTCCAGTTCCAGGGCATCTGACTCCCTCTCCAGGCCTCAGCTGTAGACATACATGCAAGCAAAACACCCATACATATAAAACACATGCTAAATGATTAACATACTTTATACAAAGATAAACAGGTGAATCAAAAGGAATAAAATTACAAATGTCAAACTATATCCTGCTTCGGAGGCCTCATAAACAGAAATGAAAAGTAATGTTCTCTTTTTTCTAACAGAAGCTAGTCATATGTTTTTACTTGTTAGACATCTAAGAAACAGTATTTTTCTGTTTTAGATACAGCTTCCTGAGTTTTCAGTTAAAATTAACTCATTAAAATTATCTTCTAAATTTCATAATAACAATAATAATATTAAGATGAATGTATACTCTAAGAATATTATAAAAATCAAACTTACTCTCTGTGTTCCCAGGCCATGGTCACTCCCATTTTTGCTCTAGATTAAACTCTCGTATTCCCATTGAATTGAGAGCCATGTCTATGTATTGACAGCTACTGTGCTGAATGAAAATGAAGACGTGATTGCTATACATGATGGTTGAGGATAAGGTTTTTATTGTCGCTATGAGGGAGAGAACAGCCAGAAGCATCTGGAAGGGTCATGACAGAACAGGGCCACAAGTGGAGGAGTGGGAAAGAGCAGGAGAAGAAGAGAATGGGGGCGGGTGTGGCAAGTGGACCAAGAGATTCCGGAGCAAACCAAGAGAGAGAACCAAGAGAATATGTAGCTGAAACAGCAGGGTTAGGTAGGGACCAGAAGCTTCCCCATGGGCTGGGGAAGTTTAAGGTCGGGGCAGGGTGAGAAGCAGAGACGAGTCACCGGTACTGAGTGAATCTAAAGGCAAGCAGACACTTTGGTGTGCTCATAGGCACCACAGTTAGCAATTTGTCCTGAGTTTCTTTGGGACCTGACATACACTAGGTTTGCCCTGGTGACCTTATCATCTACATGGTGGGAAAAGTCAACTAGAGAAGTAAAAGTCACGAAGGACACCTCAGGTGAGTAACAGCCCAAGTCTCAAGGGATGAGGTAAGCCACCAAGACTCCTAACACAATCAAGTGGCAAGCTGTGTCACAGCACAAGACTGTAGAACCCAGGAAGCTAAAGCTAGCCTGGGCTGAATGGCAAGACTGTCTTAGAAGAGGAAAGGAAACAGGGCGGGGTGGGGGGACAAGTCCCGTGCAGTTGGTTACACAGCTTCCTCAAGGTTTAACCCCCCACACTCCCAGGGCCACACGGTGATCCCCTGCACCCTCTCCCACTTTCCTCACTTCCTACTTGTCTCCTTCCTCTTAGACTCTGAGAACTGACTCCACTCTGCAAGGTGGGCCTCAGGCCAGCAGCCTTAGCTTCCCCTGGGAGCTTGAAGGAACACAGATTCTCAGGCGCCCCTAAACCTACTGACTCAGGTTTGCATGTTCGTTAGGTCTTTCTGGGTGACTGGTGTCTGCAGTCAGAGCTCTGCAGCAAGACAGAACTCAGCACCATTGCTCCTTGAGCCTAGGTGAGGCTCCTTCCTTCACAGGGGCAACGTTGGTGCTGGGAACTCCCTGTGAAGCACTAGAATAGGTTTGCTGGTTGTCTGTGTCCTCCCTGGTGCCTGTGGGATACAGACTCATCTAGGCCAGTAGAAGCACCGGAGCAGCTGCACCAGAGAAAGGAGAACACAGTCCATAGAGTACCACCCTGTCACCTTTTCCCAAGCCCCACCCACTGCTGGCAATGCAAGTACGTGGGAGAACAACTTCTCCAGACACACTGACTTCGGTCTTCATGTCCAGGGACTGGGGTACTTTGAGCCTCCTGCTTTTAGCCACCTCATGACAAAACCAGGTGGGGAAGTCCCAGCAAATGTCATTTGCACAGCCGCTTCAGCAATAGCTGGGTGTTTCCTTCAGGGCCCAGTCTTGAGCCTGGTCTCAGTCCCCACACACAGGAGTCCCCACCACCTTCCCCTGGCTGCCTGGACTGGCTCAGTACCTGGTTAGTCCTCCGGGTTTGCACCCAGCAGGACTGATGGGTCAGCTTCCAGCCTCTTACCAGAACAGCCGCTGGGGTAGTCTCCCCTGCTGAGTTGCACCAACACTGTTACATTGGGTAATGCCTCCAGCTTTGCCAACTTCGTTGGAATATTTTTTTCACTTGTAACTACGTGACCGCAGATGCTGCCACAAGCATCATGTGACCCCAGTTGCTGTGGAGAGGGAGCCCCGCCTCTTATTTCTCTGTGACCACTGGGCTTGGCTTTTCCCCTTCCCTGCCCAGTTGACTAAGCCATCGGGTCAGAGAGACTATAAAGTATAAAGAGGAAACTGTCCACCTATAAAAGGCATGAGAACAACAAATACCTTTTTTATTAAAAAAAAAAAACAACTTTTCAGAAAGTGCTGTTTTAAAACGCAACATGTCTATATGCTGGATGCTGAAAGCTGGGAAAACGCAGAAAAGCATTCATTACCCACAAGGCCACAGTGTAGAGGAAGCACCCTTACCATTTTGGTAAATTTCTCACTAAACATCTACGCCCAAACCCAGAGTAAATAACTGGGATGGCTGTGGAAGAGTCAATGCAAAGACATTTTTCTCTTGCCTGTGGAATTCCTCAAATCAAAGCCCGTTAGAAACAGAACCACGTCAGAGATGACTCCGTGCTTAAGAGCACTGGCTGCCCTTCCAGAGGACCTGGGTTCAATTCCCAGCACCCACAAGGCAGTGTAAGACTGCCTGTAAGTCCAGTTCCAGGGGATCTGACACCTGCACATAGACGTGCCTGCAGGCAGAATACCAATGCACATAAAATACAAAAACAAATAATTAAGAAAAGAAATGGAACTACTTTCTACATGTGGCTGGGAAGGCTAACATAATAAACTATTTGACATTTTGTTAGTGATGTCTTTAAATTGAATTCTATAAATGATAACTATTTAGCCCAAACCAGGGCCCACACAGTGGTGCTTAACTGCAGCTTCTGTCCTGGATAAGTGGGGGAGGAAGGGCAGCTACAGCAGCGCTCAGGCATGGGATGGACCCTAACCCAATCTGTCTGCTTGGAGTCTCCTAGTAAGCTTGAGCTCACACGAAGCAAAGGCCTGGAAAGCAAGACCCAACTCTCCCCACAGGCATCTAGCCACAGGGCAACAGGCAGCGCCTGGATTCCACGTCAGGCCTTATGGACCTCATGCTGCATGTCCCTGGCTGCAGAGCACACAAATACCCTTAGGAAGAGGGCTGCTGATTGAGACTATGGAAAGCTTATGTTCTGAGAGTTTTAAACATACCTGTGGTGGTTATCTTCATTGTCAACTAGACCAGGTGTGGAATTACCTAAGAGACACAACTCGGGATCTGAAAGGGTGCTTCCAGAGAGGCTCAGCCGAGGAGGGAGGACCCACGCTGAATGTGGACCTCACCATCTATGATCTGGAGCCCCAGACTGAATAAAAGAAGGAAAAAGAGTCAGCCATTGTGCCAGCATCCCCTTTTGCTGCTTCCTGTTCCCGTACAGCCATGAGGAGACCCAGCCACAGGTGTCTACCACTGTTGTGGAATAACCTTCTGGTATGCTGGGAAGATCTGTCCCTCAGACTGGTTTAATAAAAAGCTGGACGGTCAGTAGCTAGGCAGAACTTTGGATGCAGAGAGAACACTGGGAAGAAGAGAGGTGGGGACACAGAGTTGCTAATCAGAGGGAGAGGAAGCAGCATGGCAGGACAGAGCAAAGAAGAACGCCACGAGCAGTCAGAGCTCGTTAGCAACAAGCCCAAGCTATCAGGCGAGCTTTCCAATGTAATAAGTCTCTGTGTGGTTATCTGAAAGTTGGCAGGTGGAACAGATAACCACCTACACACCACCATGGAGCTGCCTGGACGGTAGCTGTGGACTTTAAATGGAGAGACAAAACAGTGTTTGCTTAGGTTGCCTCTGACAGATATCTTCGCAGCATTGAGGGGTGCCACTAACAAACAGCACCTTGTCCATTTTTGTCTCCATGTAAAATATCTCTCTCCAGGAAGGGTGCTCTACTTCCCTGTGAGAAGGATCCCCAACATGCCACCTGCCTGGCTCCTTCATATCTGAGGGGCTCCCTAAAGTTTTCTCTGTTGGGAAATGTGAAGGTGCTGAGCTTGGCTGGTCCTGGATGGTCCTGAGGAATAGCTTCTCAGTGACAGAGTGGCATCGCCATCCACACGTGCCTGCCGATTAGTGACAGATCACCGTGAATGTCGTTTGTGAACACAAAGACAGGTTGCCACTAATCTTGCCAAGAGTTCTGAGTATCAGTCGTGTCAGTAAAATTTCAAGTATCAAAGTGAACACTTTCCCCACCAGCCTTTAGTGCTGTAAACTCAGTTACTCAATGGCATTACCCATAATGCACCTTTTAAGGCCAGCAACTTGAACTCCCCTCTTGAAATGCATATGTAACTTATTCTGCGCTTTGTTCCTAGGGCTGACTTAATTTCTGGGAGGTGGTGATCTTTGGCACCATACTAATCTGTAGACTGATTTTCTACAGCTCTCTGTCTCTCCAAGAGCCTGTAGATTTATGAAAATACTCATCCTTCCTAAACTGCTCCCTTCAGGGAGGAATGGAGATGCATACACTCTGGTACTGAATCTAACCAGGGGAGGGAAGCCAACTGTGTGTCTGCTTAGACCCCATGACAACACTGCTTTTCATTCCAAAGCCATCTGAACAGGAATCAGCTGGACTGGCTAGGTGTCCAGCATAGCTTGCTTCCGCAGAGACGGCTGAACTAGACTCCTTTTGCTTGAGCTAAGCAAATGTGAGCAATGCTATCAGGACCCGGGCATGCCAGATGGCAGCTGCCACACCTTGCCAGTTACCAATCAGTATCCAACAGCTGGGCCTGACCAAACAACAATTGTCCTTGACGCTGGCTTCTGGTTATAAATAGAAGCTCAATGCCATGAAAGCGAGCAAAGTACTTGATCCAGCAATCAAGGAAGCCCGGCCGAAAACAGCAGAACCTCGAGCACCAGGGCGAAGCCTGAAAATGGAAAAGCACCAAGTCTGAGAAGAGCATGTGCTAGCGCAAGGCATCTGCAGCCAGAAGTGATGGTGTTTTCATGAATTCTAGAATAGCTCTGGATTGAAGATGAAGTCATGATAGCCTGAGGCTATCCAAATGTAAAGTCCTCCAGGTTTGACAGATAACAACTGTTAGAGTTTGCTTAAGAAACTAGGAAAGCAAATCCAAAATACAAAGCCAAGCTTTTCCACACTGAAAATGATTCTAGTTCATGATTCTGCTTCATGTAATACAAAATAACCCCTTCAATATTTCATATTAGAAATAAAATCCTGATGTGGGAATGATTTCTTATTAATAAAGAAACTGCCTCGCCCCAATAGTTCCAACCTCTTATTGGCTAGCTCTTACATATTGATCTAACCCATTTCTATTATTCTGTGTAGTCCACAAGCTGGCTTACCAGGAATGATCTTAACCTGCATCTGCCTGGAGTTGGAGAACCATGGCGACTCACTGACTCAGCTTCT
>NW_004949235.1:283094-298227 GCF_000317375.1 Microtus ochrogaster | reverse complement strand
GGTGGTGGGGACGCAGCTCCGCAGCTCTTATTTCAACAAAATCCTGTGCCTGAGTGTTTTGGTCTTCTATGTATGGGCTGAGTTATATTAAAATGCTGCATTGGAAAGAGACTTCCCTTGTGTTCTAGGGCCCCGTGCCCATATATATCACCCCCAAACACATATATGTCATCACAGACACATACATGTCACCACAGACAAAGGGCAGAAGTGCAAAGCCACGCTGGGTTATGGATGCTCTGTTGGAGGAGACTCTGCACGCATTCATACACTCTGGGTAAAATGCAAACACGCCAACAATAAGGAAAAGGGCAACAGAACTATGAAATGAACTGAGTACGATTGCAGAGAGACTTAAACTATTCCATTGTTACACAGGCCACCCTTCCAAAGGCTGAGGCACAAACATGAGCGGGCCCAAGAGCCTCCAGTCTGAGCCTCCTTTCCCCAGAGACAGCTGAGCATATCCTCCAGGGCTGACAATTGGGACAGGAACGTGTGGACAGAACCAGCAAAAGTGTGGACTTGGTGAGGCTCCAGGAAGCAGGGGTGTGTGTGTCCATCTGTCCAGCTCCTTTAAATTTAAAAGCCACTCTTGATATGGAAGTGGTTATACTTTGAGGCTTGAGAGACTGAAAGCCCCTGGGTCCCTCATCACCCCATCTGTGTAGATTGAAGGGCTAGTCCTATAAAGTCTGTGAGACAAATTACTGCTTTCAGTCTACAGGCAGATTAGCAGTCCCTGGGCATCTCAGAAACAGCAGGACTCTGGGTTGGACACCCTTGCCTCAAAGCCATCCACCCTAGGGTACACGCTGGATGCACCCAGGACTTGCAGCACTTCCGATGGGGGCCTAGTGAGTTTGTTTATCAACATCTGCCTTCATGGGGACATTTGACAAGAAGTTTCTTGGTTGTTTATCTTTTCATTTTATTTTTTCAGAGGTGGAGGTATTTGCTTGAGGAAAATTTTTGTGACTGTTACTTTTCTAGATTGGTCTTGAACACCTTGATGCTCCTGCCTCCACGTTCAGAGCTCTGGGTTAGCGGTATGAGCCAGCAGGCTTTGATCTCTGCTTGTCTTTCATTATTCAGTCAAATTAACCTCTGTCAAACTTAGAGGATCCAGTCTTCCCCATTGCTCAAGTCTGTTTTCTTTCTTCCTTTTCTAGCAGGTTTTATAGCTTTGGCCCCACATCTCAGGTCACTATTCACCAGAGATTCTGAGAAAAGCAGCATTATCTCAGCAACGACGGTGTTCCTCTCACAGCCTGGTACTGGGAAGGCAAATGGAGAAGGTGTGATAAACAGTAGTTGGCAGAATTTTCCAATTGCACAAATGTGTCTCAAAAGATAGAGTTGCAAAGTTACAGGAAAATGGTGGGCCTCCTGGTAAGGCTGACTCTCCATAATACAGATTCTCGGGAAAGCCCACTGGAAGCTATGAGCAAACTTCCCCCTCCCAAGACAGGGTTTCCTAGTAGCTAGGGGGCCAGTCCTGGAACTTGCTCCATAGATCAGGCTGGCCTTGAACTCACAGAGATCCACCTGCCTCTGCTTCCTGAGTGCTGGGATTAAAGGTGTGTGCCACCACCACCTGGCAGGCAAACAGTTTTTATCTTGAAGACCTTTCTAACTGGTAGTAGAAGTTGATAATTTCATCAAAGAAAAGCAGAAGAGTTCCAGCTTGAGGAGGAAAAAACCCAGGGAAAAGTTCATCCCTTCATTTTTACACACCAAGAGAAGGACTGCTGCCCCCCCCCCCCCAAGCAGTTGTTTTCCTTCTAAGCATATTTGTGTAGTCCAGGCCCCCCTGACCTCTAGAACGGAGAGATTCCGCACTTGGTAACATAGGTTTTGCTCTATTGATGGGATCATGACTTCCCTAGGACTACCATCAAGGTCAATGGCCTTCCAGTGGCTTTCCAAACCCGGCCAGCACAGCTTGACATCTCAATTCCTCATCCTGAGCTCTAGCTCCAGGTCCCACCCATTCCCAGACACTGTGAAGTCCTCTAAAACGGTGACGCCCCTCAGTTACCACAGTGTGTATGGTGACCAATGAGCGCCATGGAATTGCTTGCCATCCTGACATGCAGCTAACAGCTGACAAACTGTGACTGAGACAGATATGGACAATGCATTAAGGAGAATGGTTCTCTTGGGGTTACCAGGAACAGCAGAACAGTCTCTGCAAGTTCCTGTGAGCATTGCTCTGTGTGACTCCTGCCCCTGAGTGCAGAGGCTGGCTCCAGGGTTAGCGGTTACAGGCTGGAGACAGGATCTTTCCATAGTCAGTGAAGCCCCTGCGCTGCTTCTGAGGCTTTGGATTGATTGGATCAGGGCTCTCCAGAATCCTAGGGAATTCTTATTGACAAGGGACTTGAGCTGCGCCTACAGAACACATCTCTGCTACACCTGGGCGAGCTGTTGTGTCATGTGATGTTGTTTCCTTACTCACAGTAACACATGAAGCTCACCATCACAGAGGAATACATTTTTGCTTTATTTTGTTTAAGAAAGGGTCTCTTGCATCAAACTTACAGCTGAGGGTGACCTTGAACTCCTGGTTCTTCTGCTGGCAGGCAAAGAGTGCTAGGATCACAGGCTTGGGACACTGCTAGGTCACTAGCTTGGGACACTGCTCTTGATTCCGGATGTGGATAGTTCCACACTGAAGAAGCTTCTGTGGCCCCAGCTATTCCTATCACAGTATCAAACAGAAAACGAACAACAACAGAAAATATTTACTGCATGAATCAGATCTTGACAGAGTTGGGGTAGGGCACAAGATGTGAGCTCATCTCTTGGTGAGCAGAAAGAGCCAGGCAACAACCAGGGAGCATGAGTGATTGCTAGGTTTGGACCCGGGGCACACTATGCCTCACCAATTTTATCTCAGCAACAGAAGTTAACTTTTACCAAAGACCTCATGGAAGGGAGGGTGCATGTGGAGAAGCCAGAAGCTCTGCAGCTGGTGGGAAGTTGGGCAAGAGGAAGGCTATGAGGAGGGGCAGCCAGTCTTCCCCCACAGCCTCCCTGCCAAAGCTTTGCACCCCACCCCAACCCCAGCCAAAAAGCAAAATGAGAAGCAGCAGCTGCAAACCAGAGTGGCTGGTGAGCCTTAGTGGCTGTCTGAGGGACTTGGAGCAAGTGCTTGTCCTTGTGTCCCCTAGTTTCCTGCTCAGGGAAGCACTGTGCTAGCCTCCAAGACTTCAGACCACAGAAAATCTGTACTGTGAGTGGAGATGAAGCCCAGAGCTCAGGAGCTGCACACAGCTCAAAACATACTGCAGGGATGAGGAAGGAAACCCACAGCTCTCTTCTGAGCCTTGGGGACACTCTTGGGGTCAACCAGCATGGCCTCCTGGGTCAATCAACTCCAGTGATCACTGATCCCTTAGGAACTGAGGGACTGAGTGGCTTTGACATATAGATTTTCAAAAATATTAGCTGCATGTATTATATTATTTCCGTCATCCGGAGTACTGTGACTGAAGAAACAGAGCTAAGTAAGTAGCTCGTACAATTCCCAGGAGCCGAACCAAGCCCACCAGGGCGAGCATCCTGCTAACACCAGCGGAACCGAGCCCACCAGGGTGAGCATCCTGCTAACACCAGTGGAACTGAGCCCACCAAAGTGAGCATCCCACTAACACCAGCCGAACTGAGCCCACCAAAGTGAGCATCCCGCTAACACCAGCCTTTTTATTGCAGCCCTCTAAGTGTTCTATTAATCAAGACATAATGGGGAAACAGATTTGCTAGCTGAGGGCTGGGGAAAGGGCGGATTTGCTGGCTGAGAGCAAAGCATGGTCTTCATCATCCTCCCCTCATTTTATGTCTAGATCCTGCAGAACAGTTTCCGGCCAGCAAGAAATCAGTTGAGTAGGCAGGGTAAGGAGAGAACGGACAAACAGAGAACAAACAGAGAACATCACTACGGAGCTTAGCCAAGGCTCAGCTCTCCAAACAGCTACCAACCCCTTTCCCAGCTGAATGAAGATTTCACGTTTTTGCCTCCATTTATGGGGAGAACCATGGGAGAAGGTCCAGCTCGATTTATTACCATTTGACAGTTGTCTCCATTAACTTCAAGAGGCTTGAGTCCAACCACACTGACTTCCTAGACACTATGCAATGACTGCTTAGCTATTACATGATACCATTGTAATGGGAACGTATAAATACATAATATCAGCCACCTCACCCTCTAGGATGTCAACAATAACAAGAAAAATCACCACTGACAGGGATGGCCAATTTCCAGATATCCTTATCCAAAAAGTGATATGCGATATACACTGTACTTGGAAAAGTATGAGAAAATTTGACTTGCTTAGGGGAGTGGGTTTTTTTTTTTTTGTTTGTTTGTTTTTAAAGACAGGGTTTCTCTGTTTAGTCCTGGCTTTCCTGGAATTCACTCTAGATCAGGCTGGCCTCATACTCAGAGATCTTCCTCCCTCTGCCTCATAAGTGCTGGGTTTAAAGGTGTGTACCACCACTGCTTGGCTAGGGGAGTGATTCTTGTTGACAGGAATTTAGGGCTGTCACACCTGGCCTAGCTGGGAGTTAGCATGCAGCCCGAATCCATCCTTTGTGTTACAGACACCTTTTGTCACCCTAAACATCTCTGGGAGTTTCCTATGGATACAAAGTCTATGCAAAACTTGGTTAGGAGTAGCCCAGGAAACCTTATCACCTTCTGAATCAGGTATTTGCATTGGGCATTGTGCTTTTGGAAGCTTCATTCAGGTTGTTTTGAGCATACAGAAATCAGCTGTGTAAATATAGGAAACATAAAAGTGCTATGGGAGAAGGGAAAGTGCTTCAGTCCACCAAGGCTGGGGACCCCTGCGGCCACGAAAAGGCTAAGTTCATTGTCAAGAGTCTCTGAGTCTTCATTCCATGAGCCTGCGTGAGCTCACACACCACACTGCAATACCCACCACAGCGATCCCACTGAAATCAGGAACAAGGCTGTCTACTCTCTCCATACCTATTCAACACAGTACTCAAATGGTAGGTTCTAGCTAGACCAATAAGACAACAAAAGGAGATCAAGGAGATACACATTAGAAAAAAAGTCAAACTCTCCTATTCGCTGATATGATAGTGTACCTAAGTGACCAAATTTTGTTATCCATTCATCTGACAGAGAGCTCCAGCTGTGAAGCAGCAGTAAACATGAAGGTGTAAATATCTCTGTGGTGGAGTACAGGTGTCTTTGGGTATATGCCAGGGAGTAAAATAGCTGGGACACATGGCAGTTCTATTTTTAGGCTTTGGCGGACTCTCCCAGCTGGTTTCCACAATGGCCGTGTTAATTTGCACCTGCACCAATAGCGAATACGGCCCCCTCTGTCCACATGCTTCCCAGCATTTGCCTCAGATTTGCTGACGATTTGTAACTTTCCACAGCAACTCAAGCGGCAGCTCATGCTCTAAGGGAACCTGCAAGATCCCTTACTGCCCCTCCAACCTTGGTGACTGCACCCCCTCGTGGTCACAAGGCTACAGCAGGCACTAAGGGGCTTTTTGAGTAGCTACTGAGCTCCAGGTTGAAGACACATCTAGACTTACTACATCCAGGGTGCTGTGTGGCTTCACCCTTTCCAAAGTTGTACAACACCTGGCCTCTCTCCTGCCAACAATGTCTCCCTGTCCAGCCCCTGTGGCTTCACCAAAGCCACCTTTTGTCACTTTAAAAAGATTGATGACCAGAGCAATGAAGACGTAATGGGGGAAGGGGCCTCTGTACGTCAAAAAGAACTAGCCACAAACCAGTCTGGGACAGGAAGGGTTGGTTTGTCCTCGGTACAAACCAAGATCCTGAGAACACCGAAGATTATTCACAAAATTATATGCTCCCCTCCGGTGACCTTTGACTATATTCTCATTTACTTAAAAAAGAAAAGTGTCAGATGACCCAACAAAGCAAAGTCAAGATTGTTGGGTAAAGTACAAGAGAGATTTTCAAAGATTTTGGGTATTTATGGTAAAGAAGAGTCAGAAACTCAGCCTAGGCTCTGGCTTCTTTTGTCCCAGAGGAAGTCAGAAAAATTAGGGGAGCTCCCATATCATGTATAAAGAGAAGGGAAGGGAAGCCTAAGGTTTCTCAGAGACATGTAGAGGGCAAGGGCCCATGGCCAAGTGCATAGCTCTTTATAGGGTGGTTCCCAGCAGCAGCAGGCTATCTGCTTTGCAAATGCTTTGGCAACAGGATTACAGAATAAAATGCTGTGGGCTTTAGTTGAAAGTATCTGGAATATTCTTACATTCAAGCATCTACCTCAGGTTTCATGGTTCTGAGAAGAGACTTGAACGCATGTAAATGGTGCCTGCTGTTCGTCAGTATCTCTTCCTGCTTCCTCAGAAGCAGGCACAGCTCCTGGCCCACTTTGGTGGGTCATTGCTATAAGCATGCTGCACAGAGGCTAGTCTAGCAATGCCGGCTCTAGGACTGAGGATATCTGATTTCAGAGTCACCATTCCGTTTTGTTTTCTCTGTCTCCATAGTTTGTGATGATGATTCTACTCTGCCTGAAAATTCCTGATGGAGTTATGGCCACCATCAGACAGAAAAGTTACAATCAATGTCTCAGGCTATGAGGTGTTGAAAAATTACCCAAATGGTATCTTTATACACAGCACAAGGTATATGTACCAAATGTGTCTATCAAAAAGGGGCTTTGCTTTTTTATAAAATATCAAAATTTTAAAACTGTTCAAGTATGCCAGATGGTAGTGGCGCATGCCTTTAACCCCAGCACTTGGGAGGCAGAGGTAGGCAGATCTCTGTGAATTCAAGGCCAGCCTGGTCTAAAAGAAATAGGTCCAGGACAGGCTTGATAGCTACAGCAAAACCCTGTTTTGAAAAACAAAAGAACAAAAAACAAAACAAAACAAAAAACAAACAAAAAAAAACCCAAAACAGCAAAACTGCTCAAGCATCCAATAATACAGAACTGGTGAGACAAGCTGTGGTTTGCGGATTGCAGACGGGAGTGGAATACAGGACAGACACTGACAGGATCACAAGGTCAGTCTATGGCCGTGGCGCTAACCTTCCTGATGCTGAGACCCATGAATACAACTCCTCATATTGTGGCTACTTCATAATTGTATTTTTGCTACTGTTGTGAGTTGTGATGTAAGTATCTCTGTTTTTTGGTGGTCTTATGTGACCCCTGTACAGGCTGGTTTTGTGTGTCTACTTTTTTCTTTGTTTGTTTGTTTTGGTTTTGGTCTTTGGTTTTTTTTGAGACAGGGTTTCTAGCTGTCCTAGAACTAGCTCTTGCAGACCAGGCTCGCCTGGAACTCACAGAGATCTGCCTACCTCTGCCTCCCAAGTATTGGGTGTAGGACCCAGCCACGACAAGCTCAAAAGAGGCCCGAGTCTCAGTAGTTTACCCTGGTTGCAAGAAAGACCACAAACTGAAACTACTCCCCTACCAGGACATACCTGTCGCTTTTTACCAGGACACTCCCAGACAAATGTCAGCCAATCAGGGGTCCTGACCCTTAGAAATCTCTCACCCCCACCTTTGCTACTACAAAAACCCAACCTCAGCTGAGCCCAGGGTTCTCCAACCACTCCAATATGATAGACACACGAAGAGTCTGAGTTTGCAAACTTGTATAAGAATAAAGGCTCTTTGTTTTAACATACAGAACTCGGTCTCCTAGATGGTTTTGGGGGGACTCCGTGATCTGGGCATAACACCGGGATTAAAAGTGTGCACCATCACAACCCGGCTTGTATGTCCACTTAGTACAAGCTAGAGTCAGCAGAGAAAGGAGTCTCATTTGAGGAAGTGTCTCAGTGAGATCCAGCTATAAGGCATTTTCTTAACTAGTGACCAATGGGGTAGGACCCATAGTGCATGGTGCCATCCCTGGGCCGCTGGTCCTGGCTTCTAGAAGAAGGTGGGCTGAGTAAGCCAGTGGAAACAAGCCAGTAAGCAGCATCCCTCCATGGCCTCTGCATCAGCTCCTGCTTCTGGGATCCTGCCCTGTTTGAGCTCCTGTCCTGACTTCCTTCAGTGTTGAACAGCAATGCTGAAGTGTAAGCCAAATTAACCCTTTCTTCCCAAACTCCTTTTTGGTCATGATGTTTGATTGCAGCAACAGAAACCCAACTCAGACAACCCCAAAGGGGTTGTGACCCACAAGCTGAGAACCCTTGGTCTGTGGTGCTGTGGAAGCTTTGGAGGATATGAAAAACTACAGTGGTAAAAATAATAAATAGCATGCTTATAACTTCCAGAAAGGATACAGGGAGCTATAGCTCTGGCGAATATTGGGGTCAAGATAGGAAACAACAGCGTGAACTGAAAGTTCAGTGAGCATCACCGCACTGTGCCCTCAGCGCAGTCAAGATCAAGACTGTCGGCGCACTGTGTGCTCAGCACCATCAAGACTGTCCGTGCACTGCGTGCTCAGCACCATCAAGATCGTTCATGCACTGTGCGCTTCTGCACGGTCAAGACTGTCCGTGTTACATTGCATCTGTTTCACCACAGTGACTCAAAGGTGAAAGGAGGACTGGAGAGAGGCTCTGTGAGAAAGAGCACTGCTTAAGAAGCACAAGAACCAGGGTGTGAATCCCCAGAACTCACATCAAAGCGAGGCAGAGCCCCGTGGGCCTGTAAACTCTCGCATTGGAAAGCAGTGACAGTCGGGTCCTGAGAGCGTGCTGGCCAGACAGGCTAGCAGAAATGAGCGTCAGGCCCCACGAGAGAAGCTGTCATGAGGGAATAAAGCAGAGAGCATCAGAAGAGGACACCCCACACTTTCCTCCGTTCCCCGCATATGCATGGATGTACACACACATACACACACACACACACACACTCACAGACCCACACACACTTGCATAGACTACACACCAACCCCTTCATCCTTCAAAACTAAAAAAAAATTAAAACAATTTTTAAAATGAAAAGGAGAATGGTAATTACTTCTCAATCCTTACCTCCTTATTCCATTTGATGATTTTACAAACTGAGGGTTTGTTTTGCATCTAGCTCAAAAAAAAAAAAACTAAAATTAAAGCCAAAAAATATGAGATGACATTAAAATCACTTATCATCAGCATGCAGATGAATGTTATGAACGTCCTATTTGAAGAGCCCTGAGGGTGAATAACACTTTCCTTATGATAATTGAAGGTGTCCAAATAAGCCAGGTAGTGGTGGTGCACACCTTCAATACCAGCACTCAGGAGGCAGAGGCAGGTGGATCTGAGTTCAAGGTCAGCATGGTCTACAGTGTGAGTTCCAAGACTGTTGTATAGAAAAAAAAAAAAAGAGTTTCTTTGGACAGAAATCTCTGACACGTTTTCTTTTCCCGGAATTTATCTCAGATTTGTTGTTTGGATGGACAGGTAGTGCTTTGCCATTTCAGGCTAGACTTCAGAGAACACATTATCCTAGGACCTCTTTCTCCTTGATAAAGCAACATCTTCATCATCTTTATGGATTTTGTCTCTGCCTTTGTGAGCCAGAATATAAAAATGCACTGAGAGAATGCCAAGGCTGTAATTGTACGTGTCAAGGGTAAAGATAAAACCGAGGCAAATAACTAACAGAGAACATCACCATTCGCTGTGTGGACTTTGATCCGTCTTTCTTTACATGAAAACATAGACTGAGCCTGCATCTCTAAGGTTTGCTTCCTACCTCACAGGTTTTTTGTTTTTTGTTTTTGGATTTTTCAAGACAGGATTTCTCTATAGCATTTTGGTTCCTGTCCTGGAACTAGCTCTTGTAGACCAGGCTGGCCTCGAACTCACAGAGATCCGCCTGCCTCACAGGTTTTAAGATGTCACATTTTAGAAGAGGCGTTGTAATGTCACCTTGGACAGGGGATGTACAACCTGGAGGGACCCCACCCCCAGTGAGATCAGCAGCCTCTCAGCCCGTCCCTGCAACAACAGAGTAAGAACAGATCCTAGTGGGTTTCCAAAGACTCCAAATACACATTTGTATGCAAATGGTTCCAGTTTTATATGTTGGCAATTAATGTAAAACATGAAGGCATTATGAGTTCCAAACCAAACATGCCTCTTGGCTGAACTGAGATGTGGCCTCAAATAAATTCCAACTCTCTTGATTTTACAGAGGCAGCCAATGCTCAGAGGGGAGTAGGGTCACTTCCCCTTCCAGCTGCCCCTCTTTGCCCAGCTTGGTAACAAACGTTTAACACAGCAGCATCTTACTTCAGACATGGGCTAAGCCTTCCTACGCATGCACACATGTCGATCAACTAACCTCAGCTGCGTGCCAAACAGAAGGCTCCGGCGTCCACTCCCTGCCCTTCGTCTCAGGCACAGCCAAGTACAACACTCAGTTTGGATGCCTATGGGAAGAAAGGTGGGAATTCTTACCTTCAGGCCGCCTGTGGAGGAGGCGGCCTGTGGGAACGTCTTCACTTTCTAGGGGAATATTTTTTGTAAGGTTTTGCCTGGGAAGGCTGTTTCCAGGAAGCGTTACAGGCCTCTGTGTAGAGGGCGCCCATGGCTGCTTTACAGCCTGGGCCATTGCCACAAACTCGTGTTCCCCATGTTTCAGAAGGAAATTAACCCTCTGGCTAAGAGTGTAGTCTCTGGAGCCAAATGGCCTGGGTTCACATCAGCACCTGGAAACCTAGCAGCAGGTGATCTCAGGCGCGACTTGGGAGTGCACTATGCCACCACCACCTCTTCAGTTGTTCAGTGTGAGGAACATGTCATGAGGACCCAGTGAGCGCCTGTGCATAGGCATCTGGAAGGTGCTATGTATGCCAGCTGCACCTGCAGTCACCTGGAGAGCATTCCAACCCTATTGGCTCCCATCCCCAGAGAGCAGGTTCAACTGATGTCACATGAGTCTTTACATCCACTCTGGTGACTTCAATGCACACGACACAGAGGCACACGTCTCCAAGAAAGGAGCTTGGAAACAAACAAGGTGTTCTCAGAATGATTGGGTCTTTAAAACCTTGAAATGCAGTCTTAACTATGTTTTCGTCATCCCCCAGGAAGTTTCTAGAATTGTCATCTGTCAGTGACGAAATGCTTCCATGAACATTCCCCATCTTCTAGCATTCTTCTCATGTCTCCTGTGTCTGCATCAAGACATGCAGGAGTCCTCAGAGTCTCTGATTCAGCCACATAGTAGTCAGCAAAAGCAAGAATTATCATAAGGTGATAGGTTGTTTTTAAGTCCCAATACTCTTAAGTTAGTAAAATGTGCTTGTGGAGGTGTAACCAGGGTTGGGAGGGAGGAGATGACTTCTCCACTCCCTGGCACATTACAATTCCAGGATCCAGGCTGATAGGGGACCAGGAGATTCATGTACAGTTCCCAGCTTTAAAAGGTGCTCCCCAGAAGTCACCTCCTTGGAGGTGCTGGCAGATTGAGTCTGAAAGGTGACGGTGAGTTTATCAGCTAAACTGCTTCCTAAGGATGCATTAATAGCCCTGCCCTCATGAATGCAGCTTGGGCTGCTGGTCAATGAGACCAGAGTCATGTGGGTTTTATTTACTCTATTGTGATAGCTGTGCTCTCAAGTGACCTGTCCAAATAAATGTCTCTGCTGATGACCGCTAGTATCACTGGAGTGAGGGTGATGGATGGTGGACGGGTGAGAAGTCAGTGTGATGGACCATCTGCCCCGAAATGGGAAACTGAGTGGTAAGGTTTTTAAGGCAACCAAAGCCTTGCAGAGGTGGTGGCAGCTGCTGCTTTTTTGTTACCCTCTGAGCATTCCCTGGGCTGGGTGTTTTAGCAAGCATTCTACACAACAATACATCTGTTCTCAAGGTAGATTTGTGAGTCCCAAGATGCCCTTAGCTACTGAGGAATTTGCCACTCGGAAGGAAGGAGTCAGTGGACAAAAAGTCGATTTGTTTTCTGTGTATTCCAACCTGAAGCATCGTGTTTTCCTCTGGACTCCAGCCACGAGGTTGCAGGACTGGTTCAGAAAAGTCCAGGCCACCAGCCAATACTCTGCCCTTTCTCTGTCCTGTATCAAATTTGCTGGCAACAGCCCTACTTGCATGAGCTATCTGTTAGAGTCAATTCAGAAGCAATGCACACAATGACAACACCATCCCTGGCGGGGAGGGGAATGAAGTTCACCAGGTCTCAATCTTCAGAGTGCTGTGTGATAAAGTACTTATGGCTAACAGCATGGTATTGTGCACTGCAAAGATATTGACATGCTAGGTCTCAAATGAAGTGCTCTTACTGCATGCATAAAATAAAAGTACAGGGACTAGAGTGTGGCTTAGAGGTAGGGTGTTTGCCTCTTGTGCACAAGGTTCCAGGTTCAATTCCCAACACACACACACACACACACACACACACACACACACACATCACCACTGCCACCACCATCACAATAGCAACAGTAACAAACTACCACTCGGGGACACTTTGGGAGGTATTAGAGTAGAGACACTTAATTACCTTACTGTTGGGCATGGTGCTAGTCTCACAGATGTTTGTCTATATTCCAATTGTATATATGAAATCTGCACAGTTCTTTTTGCATCAGCTGCGCCTTGGTAAAAATAGCTCGGCCAACGCAGGAGAACGAAGCACAGCAGTTATACTAGTGATAGCAAGAGCCCTGAGAGGCAGGTAGCCAGCTCCTCTTTACAAATGAAAGGAAGCCAGAGAGGTTCCATAGTGCCTCCTATGACTGCTCCTCAGACCCCGCTTCCACTCCCCAGAATCCCCATACACAGCCCTCTGCCGGACTCATGGGCTCCTGGGTCCTGGTTTTCAGTTTACAGCCAGCCGATGCTGAGCACTCACTGGGTACTAAGCCCTGGAGTGTGCGCGTCTGCTCCCCACCAGAATCCCTAGGATCCTTAGCCACCCCTTATAGATGAAGCATGGAGAGCTTCGTAATTCATCTAAAACCATATAGGTAGGGCAAGACCACATCCAAAGTCAGTCTCACTGAACTCCTGTCTTAAGCACCGAGCAACATAACTGCTCATTCTCCCTGGCCCTCACACAAAGGAGTGTGTTCTGAACACTTCAGTAGGGTTCCGGGAATGGTGGTGACTGACAATAGCACAGTGGTGACCCTACTGGCTTTCTTACAAGGCATCTATCAGAGCTCTTTGCTTTTAGCAAGTGACATCCATACCACCATTGGTTTTGGCAGGACAACTATACCACTTCACTACAGGACCCAGCCATGACAAGCTCTATAGAGGCTCAAGCCTCAGTAGTAGTTTATCCTAAAACAATACCTGGTTCCAAGAAAGACCACAAACTGTGATTACCCGGGCACCACCCAGGAACAGATCATCCAAAGGAAATTCCTAACGTTCCAACCATTGTAGACAGGATCATCTGCCAGCACACACACATTGCTTTTCACCAGGACACCTCTAGACAAATGTCAGCCAATCAGGGGTCTTGAACATTAGAAATTCCTTACCCCTACCTCTGCTATTATAAAAACCCCATGCCTGGTGTGGGAGGTCCTTCTGCCTATGTATTGCTTTTATTGGTTAATGAATAAAGAAACTGGCTTGGCCTATAGTGAGGTAGAACTTAATTAGGTGGGAAAACTAAACTGAATGCTGGGAGAAAGAAGGTGGAGTCAGGGAGAAGCCATGGAGCTGCCACCAGAGACAGATGTGCTGAAAGTTTGCTGGTGGGCCATGACCTCGTGGTGATGTACAAATTAATGGAGATGGGTTAAATTAAGATGTAACAGTTAGCAAATAAGAAGCTAGAGCTAATGGGCCAAGTAATGATTTAAATAATACAGTTTCTGTGTGATTACTTTGGATCTGAGCTGCCAGGCGGCCGGGAGACAAACAGCTTCCTACAACACACCCCAACTGAGCTTGGGCCTCTTCCATCACGCCAATACTTTGGATACACAGAGAGACCAAGTTTGAATTTGAATAAGAATAAAGGCTTTTGGGTTTTACATACAGGACTCAGTCTCCTAGTTGTTTGTTGGGGGACTCTGTGATCTGAGCATAACACACAAATGAGAGAGCGGGGAGAGGATGGCAGAGCCATTGGCCTAGCTACCTAGATGGGAGCTGCAGAGCTGGGAAGCAAACCAAGAAAGCTTGGCCCCATGGTTCTCATTCAGAAGCCCATCTCCCTGCCTACAAAACTGGCCTGAAACCCAGCACACCATTTTGAATGAATTTTATTGAGGAAAAATAATTATATCACTGAAATGGGGATTCCAGACATTTGTGCCAAGATGACACTCAGCCACACATCCTGCTCTGAGAACGAGCGTTGTCAGGAGGGGTTAGTGAAGATGCCCACAGAGACCCTGGAATCAAGTGGTGGGAGTCATGCCATGGGTCCTTGTCCGAATTCCTGCTTCCACTCAGTGCCACTGAGGCCTGCTGAGGTGGCCTTGAATTCTTGGCTGCCCTGGTGTGACCTCCTTAGGGTGAGCTCCAGAGGTCAGCTGGCTCCCGGCCTGCTGCCAGTTTGGACTCTGTATCTGGAATACCAGTGCCAAGTGAATTCTGGGAGCTTGAGCCAATATGTCCACAAAGATACCAGCGCTGACGGCCTGCAAGTAACTGCGTAGTCAGGATGACCATGATGACCGCGTCCAGGAACTAACTGGATGCTCTTCTATGGCTGTCTTTTGTTGTTGTTGTTTGTTTGTTTGTTTTGAGACAGGGTTTCTTTGTAGCTTTGGGGCCTATCCGGGATTGCTCTGTTGACCAAGCTCAAACTCACAGAGATCCCCCTGTCTCTGCCTCCCAAGTGCTGGAATTAAAGGTGGCAGTGTGTGCCACCACTGCCCAGGAGCTATGGTTGTTTTAAGAAACAAGCACACATGCAAATGGATAAGAGGCATAAGGAGAGCCAGCTACCCCTTTCAGTGACTGTCCCAGGCCCTCTCCCCCTGTGCTTGCTGCAGACGCTACAGCTCAGCGCTGGTTCCAGACTTCTCCCGGCAAGTGGTTTTCCCACATGCCCCTGACCCAGCGCTGGTCCCAGATCCTCCTGACCCAGCGCTGGTCCCAGGCCCCCCCCACCAGCGCTGGTCCCAGGTTCCCCTGACCCAGTGCTGGTCCCAGCCCCCCCTGACCCAGCGCTGGTCCCAGACCCCCCTGATCCAGCACTGGTCCCAGACCCCC
>NW_004949235.1:280561-282797 GCF_000317375.1 Microtus ochrogaster | reverse complement strand
GCTGGTCCCAGAACCCCCCTGACCCAGTGCTGGTCCCAGACCCCCCTGATCTAGCGCTGGTCCCAGGTTCCCCTGACCCAGTGCTGGTCCCAGCCCCCCCCCACCCACCCAGCGCTGGTCCCAGATCCCCCACGCAGTACTGTTCGGTCCTAGACTCTTTTCCCTCCCAGTAGCTGTCCCAGACCCTCCCCCTCTGTGCTTGTCCCTTTTATGAGGACAAATCCTCCCCATCCTAGCTCTCTCTGATGAGCACAAACACTCCCTGTTTTGCTAACACAGGAGCATCGTGTTCTTTCCTTATCAGAACATCCATCCTTCTTCACTTGCTCTGCGTGGCAGATGGTCAGAAAGCTCTGTAAGAAGAACCATGCCTACTTGGTCATCTCCATATGCCCGGGGCTTCCAGCCATGCCTTGCATATATTCAAGTATCTGTTTCATGATTACACAAGGAAGTACATAAGTTATTGCATCAACAGACAGGCTCTTGGATGTTGTTTCCAGGAATCTTTTGGTTCTCTTACTGGAATTTTATGGCTTGTTTTGGCCAATAAGCTATGGTTGGAAATGAAATAATTTATGGTCTGGTGTCAGGTATTGGTACAAGAGGCACAGAGTTTTCTTTTCCTCTCTCAGGGCCAGAGTCCCTTCTCAGTCTGAATCCTATGTTTGACATGTTATGCAAGCAAAGGGCAGAATTGTGTTGTTTGACACTACTAATATCTGGCGGTTGTTACTGCAGCAACACACAGCCTATTCTGACTCAGATAGATAATCAGCTGAGACAAACTTACCAGGAACCTACAGACCTGAATGAAGGGCTCCAGAAAGCTATTCTCTAATATGGCCCAATAAAACTTTCTATGAAGATGCAAATCTTCCAAAAAATGCCACAATGAAAGCTACTAACTCATCACATTTTAGAACCCTCTCTGCCCAAATATATAATAATGGTTTGTATTTCCCTATTTTTTGTGTTTGTTTGCCTCTGTAATAGCTAGAGTGACAAAGGCTGACTATAAGATCATCCATACTATCTTTCTCCCCTGCCCTGCCTTTGATTTAAAATGTAAACAAAAGACAGACATTATCCTTATTAAGTGCCATTAAAACATGGATCTCCGTTTTTATTAGCTTTGGGAAAAAGAGACTATCATCTCAATGTAATATTCGGAGACCAAGCTGAATGTTCCAAGGCTCCCAATTATATTCGTCATTGTCTAGGATTTAAGATGGATTGATTGAAGCCTCTGTCTCACTGGCCCCATTGGAGGGGACTCACTCTTGAATCCCATGACCTAGTTTGACGTGTAAATTACTCTCTCCCCCCTCATTAGCTTTGGCTCTCCTGGAGATCAGTGTGTGATAAAGAGGAAGGCCTACAGAAGTGTCAGCTCTAGGGGAAAGTCTGGTCAGAAATGCGCATGGACAAACACAGCTACTGTGCAATTCACTGCTCTATTTAGGAACAAAGAAATTCTGCTGTTCTACTAGAAAACCCCAAAATGTTCCCATGTCACTAAGGCAGTCGGACCAGGACTACACTGTGCTTTTGTTGTTACCGTTTGTTGCTTATGGAGACAGGTTCTTACTTTGCCGCCCATGCTGGCCTCAAACCACGATCCTTTCGCCTCAACTTCCCAAGTACGAAGATGATCATAGGTGTATTGCACCATGCTTATGGGTTTTAAGTGCAGATTCTCCTCCCAAGAGACTAGGCTCTTTAGAGAAACAAACTGAGAGCCAGAGACCATTAGGCCCAAAGAGCACAGTTTCTAGATCTAACTCAATTTAACCCAAACTGCAACAGTTCTCTGTCTCTCTCTCCTGTCTCTTTAGAATACGTGTCACCTCCATAGCTCTCTGGAAAAACAGGAGGAAAACCAAATCACTGGACAAACGTTAAACGAAATGGCTTGCGGAGAAGCATGGAGAGCGGGGAGGAGCACTGGCTTAGAAGGCAAAAAGTATGGATGTCCACAGGCTCCTTTCAGCCAGCTTTACCATCTATAAAATGGGATGGTTTAATGGGATCCGCCCTCTGCTCTCCACCAACACAACACTGATCCTGAACTGGCCATAAATCGCGAAGGCCACTAACCTTGCTGCCTGGAAAATCACCTCAGAATTAGAATTTGTTCTCAAGGACAGCGCTGGGAATGCTTTTGTCAGAACCATCTAAACCAGACACACAGCTTGCCTAGGGAAAGGCTTCAATCAAATGGTTGCCCGCCCTT
>NW_004949235.1:265389-280461 GCF_000317375.1 Microtus ochrogaster | reverse complement strand
CCTCTCTCTCTCTCTCTCTCTCTCTCTCTCTCTCTCTCTCTCTCTCTTTCTTTCTTTCTTTCTTCCTATCTGTCTTCTTCCTTTCTTTTGCTCTTTCCCTCCCTCTCCCTCTCTCTTTCTTGTCTTCTTTCTTTTGTTAACAGTGTTCTGGTACTTATTTGTCAGCCTGACAGCAGCAGGGTCATCTGTGAAGAGGACTGATGGATGGAGGAGGGACCAGTTCAGTGTGACTGGTGTCGCCCCAGGCACTGTCCTCCATGACCTCTGCTTCAGTTTCTGCCTCCAGATTCCTATCTTAAACTCCAGTCGTGACTTCATGTCCTGATGGACTGGATGTTATAAACCCTTTCGTCCCCAGGTTGCTTTTGGTTATGGTGTTTATTATAGCTATAGAAAGCAAGTCATGACAAATGGCATTAAGGAAACCTTGCAGGGGTGGTGTCCTTACACATCCCACATCCAGACCCTTTATTAACAAAGTCTTATACTAGGAAATGTCTGTCTCAACTAATAATTCAATAAGGGCACATTTTAAACTAAGCTTTGAACTTATTTCTATTTCCTTTGCTTTTATCTCACCTTTTTGTGTCCTATAACTTCATCTGGGACACCACAGTGACATTTAATAGTCATGTTATTTTAGTCTTTTCCAGGCTGTGACAGTTCCTCTAACTTTTCTTGGTTTTGACAATGACAACAATAGTTTTGAGAAGTACCGGCCAAATATTTATTCTTCAGCCTGGGTTCTTGTGGATAGTTTTTTCTCACTGTTAGACCATGGTCAGTGGTTTAGGGAGGAAGAACCCTGATACACAGGAGCGTGTATCACCAACACCATTGAACACTGCTGAAATCAGACTTCTCTTCAGGGAAGTCACATTTTTCTCCCTGTAGTCCCAGGCACTAAGCTATGCTAGGATGGGTCTTACCCTCCACCTCCTTATGAAGCACACTCGGTTTTACAAACCATGGCTACACAAGCAATGCCTGCTGGGAAACAGGTCTCAGCTCCAGACCTGTCTGTCCCATAAGCTGAGCCAAGGAAGTGGCGTCCCACATCCAGCTTGTGAAAGGGACATTTCCTCACAGTGCCCTCACGACAGGCTTCTCTAAGCAGCATGTGGAGAATGTCTTGAGCAAACTCAGTAGCAGGTTTATTCTTCTGCCTGTGCACACAGGACTTACTTATCCCTCACCCTTACAAACCCAATGCAGCTAAACATCACATACCAAGAGCTCTTAGAAATCAAAAAGGAAAGGATAATTCATCTTTTCAAACAAGCACAGGACATGAAAAATAGCTTCCTATAATAAATGCAAAGTGTATACTAACCCCACGTGCATACATCCATGCTAAAGCCCAGAATGTCGCTGCTGAGGAAGGCTGAGAGGGAGAGATCATGGGACTCTCACTTCCTGCTTTGCACATTTCTCAATAGCAAACAGAGAACACTTGGCAACTGTTTTTGGAGAAGCAAATACATTTTCTTACAAGAACATTGGAACTGTTAAAATAGATGTGCTGTGACATCTAGAGGCACAGGCTACTCTCTCTAAGACGACCCAGGGTTGGGGAACGATGGCTGGTGTGAAACCTGATATCACTACTTACTTGTGTTTCTTCATTGGAGATTTATCATTCAAGGTCTCCCCACCTGTATGTTTATGATTAGAAACCACAGGTATTATTTTCCTCTGCTGGGTTTTTAAGGTTTGGCGATTAACCTGACGCCACAGGATAATTTCAGCTCTATTTGGGAAAAGCTGGTCATGTGCGTGTCTGAGGAGCATCTGTGTTACCCGACACTATCACTTTGACTATTAAGTAGATATGTGTGGACATCTGAATGAAGGAAGTATTAAATCACAGGCCATTCCAACAGGGAATCACTTAAACAAATCTGTCGTCTAGATATAACGTGCATAAACACTTAAGCTGACTGTGGTAGTGCTTGTCTATAATATATAATTCAGGAGTCAGAGCAGGAGGGGCACTAGCCGGAGGCCAACTGAGTCTAGACAAGAGAACCTGTTTGACAGCAAGAATAAAAACAAAATGACATTGAGAAGGAAAGAAGAGAGAACTGAGAATTGCTGGACTCCGAGACGTGAGACGGGTCAGAGGGTGAAGTGGTTTCCAAGCAAGCATGAGGACCCGAGTTTGATTCCCTCATCACCTAAAACACTGGGTGTGGTGGTGCACTCTTGCACACCCAACACTAGTGAGGTAGATAGGCAGATAGGTCCCTGGGGCTCGGTGCAGGCAGCCTGCCTAATCAACCAGCCCCAGGTTTCAGCGGGACCCTGTCCTGAGGAACAACAGACACCTCTGACACACACGCATGTGTTCACAAGTACACCATGCACCAGCACTCACACATGATTGGCTGAGAACAGAAATTTCTGTTCCCGAAAAGGTTATTCTTAAATGGAATCACTTATATTTTAGGGTATCCAAATAGGAAGAAAGCAAACATATTAAAATACAACACATTGCTGGTGATCACTGAGCATACAACACAGTGTGAGGCTGACTTATGCTCTTGAGATGCCATTGAAGAAAAAAGAGTGTCAGAGCCATTGGCCAGGGATGGCAGCATCTTCAGGGGTGTTGCCCAGAGAACAAAGTCCAGGTAAATACAGATGGGAGCAAGAGAAGCAGATGGCTGCTTATCTAAAACATGATTCTCTGTGTCAATAGTTGCTTATGGGAAGGCTATACATCGACCTGCTGACGAAGGCTAGTGACATGGTCACAGACCCAGCTGATAAGGGTGGGATTTGCTTTGGCAGTGCTATTTTAGGCCTCTAAAATAATTCTAGATCTGCCCATCACTGATTAGCTGAAGAAAATATATCCAAACCATAAAGAACCTCCTCTATCACCAAGTTTTACTCAACTGTCAGATGAGCCACCAAATGATTGGAGATTGAGACTGGAGGGAAGCACGTGGCTTAAGCCCCCTTGAATACATTTAGGCTGGGCGGTGGTGGCGCATGCCTTTAATCCCAGCACTGGGGAGGCAGAGGCAGGCGGATCTCTGTGAGTTTGAGGCCAGCCTGGTCTACAAGAGCTAGTTCCAGGACAGAAACCAAAAGCTACAGAGAAACCCTGTCTCGAAAAACCAAAAACCAAAACAAAACAAAAAACAACAACAACAAAAAAACCATTTAGGCCTTTTAAATATTCCTTCAGGGAATTCTACCAGGAAAAAGGTTTGGCTTTTTTTACATTTTAGACATGGTTCATAGTTCAGTTGAAATATCTTTTTGAATGATATTTTTGAACAAAAAAAATTCTCTTACAAATGTCACTGAGAGTTTGAGATTCTCTCTCTGGGAGAGGTGTCTATGGAAGAGTCCTCCACCCAAGAACCAGAACCAATCCACTGGATGCAAAAGCACGAGGCAGTTTATTAAAAATACACAGGCGCCTGTGGATGCTGCAGCAACTAAGTTACAATTAAGTTACTGAGCATCCCAGGCTGATGGCACATCATGTATTTATAAGGACTTAGGAGTTACATAAGAGGCTTGTTTAGCAACAGCATTTCATTGGTTCTCAAATTGGCGGGCTTAGCTCACTCTGGGGACAGCCCTGTGTCTATTCCCGAATTTCTCCCCCAAAAAGCCATAAAGCCAGATAAAACACCCTGTAGCAGGTTGACAATTTAGATAGGATGTCTTGGAGGGGGTGGAGTAGCCCCGAAAAACCACAAAGCTAGATAGAGCACTCTGCAGCAAGTTTGACAGTTTAGATAGACTGCCTTGGGGGGTGGAGGATTCCTTCTTCTTAGCCTAGTCAATGAGTCTGCAACCCATAGACATCCAGTTTTAGCATCGGCTGAGCTGCGGGGCCCAGCTGAATTTCAGCAAAGTTTAACGTAGTACATGGGCATGGGGGGCCTTTCAAATATGGGGCTCTTTCAAGTTGAAATTAAAGGAGTCCAAAGATCCAAAGATTATTTTTATTACTCTCAAACCTTCAAATGACATTGAGATATTTCTCTGGAAATCCACATAGCAACATTACACAATTTGGTAACAATCTTTCTTTTTACTATACAGGGCTGCCAGATTTAAAAACAAGTAAGTATAGGAGTGTGTGTGCTAAGGTAGAGACTAGTGAAAAACAGAGTCCATGAAGTGTCAATAGTATATTTTCATAATAGCTAAAGGTCTGTCGCACTATAAGACCCCGTCTAAGAAGGGCCGGGGTATTAGACACCTGTAAACCCAGCACTTGGAAGGAAAGGGAAGGAGAATTAAGGGTTCAAGGTCATCCTTAGCAATTGAGTTGTAGGAGACCCTGTCTCAAATACACAAACAAAGGCCCAGTTTAATAATTGTCTTGAGGCAAGAGCAGACCTACGACGATGAACTCCATGGGAGCAAGAGCATATCCAGACCAGGTACATTTACAAAAACAGGTCTGAGCAGGCAACCTGTGCCAGAGCAGGCCAGAGACAGCAAACTCCACAGGAAAAGAGCAAATCCCAGGACCGCTGAGTGACCTCCAGGAACACAGAGTGAACAATGGGGTAATTGGAACTGTGGCACTGACTGTACCACGAGGAACAACCATCTGAGCCTTTGGTCCACTAGTACCTGGAAGATTGATCACCAGAGTCACAGACAGCCCCAACTACACCAATTAGAGGAAAAGATGAGTAGACAAGGTAAGAACACATGCAACACCACAAAGAGCAACACGACACCAGTAAAATCTAGTGACCCTAGGACAGCAAGACTGGAACAACCAAATATAAATGAAGCAGAAGAAAATGACCTAAAAAATAACTTCAGGAAAATGTTTGAGACTCTTAAAGAGGAAATGAGAAAATCCCTCAAAGAAATGGAGAAAAAGACAACAAAAAACTGGAAGACATCAGCAAATCTCTTAAAGAAAACCAAGAAAAAGCAATCAAACATATGAAAGAAACTGTTCAATACTTGAAAACTGAAATAGAGACAGTAAAGAAAATACAAGCTGAGGGAATTATAGAAACAGAAATCATGAGAAAACAATCAGGAACCACAAATGCAAGCATAAACAGCAGAATACAAGAGATGGAAGAGAGAATCTCAAGCACTGAAGATACAATAGAGGAAATAGACTTGTCAGTCAAAAAAAAAACCATTAAATCCAACAAAACATTAACACAAAATTATCCAGGAAATATGGGACACAATGAAAAAGGCCAAACCTAAGAATAATAGGTATAGAAGAAGGAGAAGTTCAACTCAAAAGCACAGAAAATATATTTAACAAATTCATAGAAGAAAACTTCCCAACCTAAAGAAAGATATGCCTATGCTTACAGAACACCAAATAGACTAGATCAAAAAAAGTCCCCTCGTCACATAATAATCAAAACACTAAACATACAGAAGAAAGAAAAAATATTAAAGGCTGCAAAGGAAAAAGGCCAAGTAACATATAAAGGCAGACCTATCAGAATTACACCTGACTTTTCATTGGAGACAATGAAAGTCAGAAGGTCATAGTCAAGCATTATGCAGACATTAAGAGACCACAGATGCCAACCAGACTACTATACCCAGCAAAGCTTTCAACCACCGTCAATGGAGAAAACAAGGTATTCCATGACAAAACCAGATTTAACTAATACCTAGCCACAAACCCAGCTCTACACAAAATACTAGAAGGAAAACTGTAATTGGCTACATCAACAAAAGCACAGACAATTAATGATGTCACAACAGCAAATCCCAAAGAAGGGAAAGACATACAAATTAACATCACCAAAAACTAAATTAACAGGGGATAGCAAGTACTGGTCATTAATATCCCTTAATATAAATGGACACAACTCACCTATAAAAAGACACAGACTGGATACTAGAACAGAATCGGTCAATCTGCAGCATACAAGAAACACATATAAAACTCAAAGATAGACATCACAATTTTCCAATCAAATGGGCTAACAAACAAGCTGGTGTAGCTATCCTAATATCTAACAAAATAGACTTCAAACTAAAATCAATCAAAAGAGACAAAGAAGGACATTTCATATTAGTCACAGGAAAAATACATCAAGAAGAAATCTCAATACTGAACACTATGTCTCCAATACAAGGGCACCCTCATATGTAAAACACTTCTAAAGCTTAAATCACACATTAAACCTCACACACTAACAGTGGGAGACTTCAACACTCCACTCTCACCACTGGACAGGTCAGTCAGAGAGAAACTTACAAAGAAATAAGGGAACTAACAGATGTTGTAACTCAAATGGACTTAACAGACATCTATAGAATATTTCATCCAAACCTAAAGGAATATACCTTATTCTCAGTACCTCATGGAACCTTCTCAAAAACTGACCACATATTCAGTAACAAAACAAACCTCAACAGATACAAGAAAATTGGAACAACCCAATGTATCTTATTGGCTCACCATGGCTTAAAACTAGAATTCAACAGCAACACTAATTCCAGAAAGCCCACAAACACATGGAAATTAAACAATGCTCACCTGAATCATCAATGGGTCAAGAAAGAAATAAAGGGAGAAATTAAAGACTTCCTAAAATTCAATGAAAATGACCACACAACATACTCAAATATGTGGGACACAATGAAAGCGGTATTAAGAAGTAAGTTCATAGCACTAAATGCCTATATAAAGAAGCTGGGAAAATCCCACACTAGTGAATTAACAGAATATTTGAAAATTTTTGAACAAAAAGAAGCAAACTCACCCAAGAGAACTAGATGGCAGGACATAATCAAATCGAGAGCTGAAATCAACAAAATAGAAACAATGAAAACAATACAAAGAATCAATGAGACAAAGAGTTGGTTCTTTGAGAAAACCAACAAAATAGACAAATCTTTATCCAAACTAACCAAAAGGCACTGAGAGAATATCCAAATTAACAAACTCAGCAATGAAAAGGAGGACATAACAACAGACACGGAGGAAATCCAGAGAATCATCAGGTCATATTTCAAAAACCTGGACTCCACAAAATTGGAAAACTTAAAGGAAATGAACATCTTTCTGGATAAATATCACTTACCAAAATTAAATCAAGACCAAATAAGCAAATTAAACAGACCTATAACTGCTAAAGAAATAGAAAGGTCTCCCAATCAAAAAAGCCCAGGACTAGATGGTTTCAGCTCAGAATTCTACAAGATTTTCAAATAACTAATACCAATACTCCTCAAATTATTCCACACAATAGAAACAGAAAGAACATTGCCAAACTCTTTTTATGAGGCTACAATTACGCTGATACCCAAACCACACAAAGACATTACTAAGAAAGAGAATTACAGACCAATCTCACTCATGAACATTGATACAAAAATACTAAATAAAATATTGGCAAATAGAATCCAAGAACACATCAGAACAACCATCCACCATGATCAAGTCGGCTTTATCCCAGAGATGCAGGGATGGTTCAACATACGAAAATCTTTCAACATAATCCACCATATAAACAAGCTAAAAAATAAAAACCACATGATCATCCCATTAGATGCTGAAAATACTTTCCACAAAATATAACATCACTTCATGATAAAGGTCTTGGAGAAAGCAGGGATACAAGGAACATACCTAAACATAATTAAGGCAATATACAGCAAGCCAACAGCCAACATCGAACTCAATGGAGAGAAACTCCCAGTGATCCCACTGAAATCAGGAACAAGACAAGGTTGTCCACTCTCTCCATATCTATTCAATATAGTTCTTGAGGTCTTAGCTAGAGCAATAAGACAACAAAAGGAGATCAAGGGGATACAAATCGGAAAAAAAGTCAAACTCTCACTATTTGCTGATGATATGATAGTTTACATAAGCGACCCCAAAAATTTTACCAAGGAATTTCTACAAAGTATAAACACTTTCAGTAATGTAGCAGGATACATGATTAAATCAAAAAAAAATCAGTAGCTCTCCTGTACACAGATGATAAATGGGCTATGAAAGAAATCAGAAAAACATCACCCTTCACAATAGCAACAAATAGCATAAAATATCTTGGAGTAATTCTAACCAAACAAGTAGAAGATTTGTATGGCAAGAACTTTAAATCTTTGAAGAAAGAAAATGAAGAAGACACCAGAAAGTGGGAACTCTCCCATGCTCTTGGGTATGTATAATTAATATAGTAAAAATGATAATTTTACCAAAAGCAATCTACAGATTCAATGCAATGCCCCTCAAAATCCCAGCAAAATTTGTCACAGACCTTGAAAGAACGATACTCAACTTCATATAGAAAAACAAAAAGCCCAGTGTAGTCAAAACTATCCTGTACAATAAAAGAAATTCTGGAGGCATCACAATCCCTGACTTCAAATTCTACTAAAGAGCTACATACTGAGACCGGGATATCAATCCACACACCTTCGAAAACCTGACTTTTGACAACTAAGCAAAAAATATCAAATGGAAAAAAGAAAGCATATTTAACAAACGGTCCTGGAATAACTGGATATCAACATGTAGAAGAATGAAAATAGATTCATATCTATCATGCACAAAGCTCAAGTCCAAATGGATCAAAGACTGCAACATAAAGCCAGCCACACTGAACCTCATAGAAGAGAAAGTGGGAAGTACACTTGAACGCATTGGCACAGGAGACCACTTCCTAAATATAACCTCAGTAGCACAGACACTGAGAGAAACAATTAATAAATGGGACCTCCTGAAACTGAAAAGCTTCTGTAAAGCAAAGGACACAGTCAACAAGACAAAACAACAGCCTACAGAATGGGAATAAATCTTCACCAACCCCATATCAGACAGAGGTCTGATCTCCAAAAATATACAAAGAACTCAGGAAGGGGAGCAGAGAAAAATGTTGAACTTAATAAAAATCAATTTTAAAAAGTGTCCTGAACTGCTTTCCTTTGAGGCCGACTTCTTAGAAACAAATGCTCATTGTCTTTGTTTTCTAATTTCTTGCAACATCTTCTCTCAGAAAATGGTTTCAATGTCCCACTAAGTTGGTAAGATTCCTGCTGATATCACAACAAAAGGAAACACATTCTCTGGCAGCTTGTGGTCCCTTGGGCCAAGGATGTTTTATGAATGCTACGTCCATAGGAAGGCATCTTCTACATACTAATAAAACAGAATCACACGAGGCATTGGAAGTTGCTGGAACATACAGCACTTATAATTCCCAGCTTTGGATGGTTCATCTTTCCCCAAGCCTATGATGTGCAATGGAAAACCTTTTCTAGAACCCGGGCAGTTGTAACAAACCACAGCTCTGCATCTGCCACACAATCACAATGGGGAAGCCAGGATGACCAGGACTAGCATTGTGGGTGCAATTCTGATGTATTTTCAATATGTATTGAGTTTATTGAGATGTAATAAATTGTACATGAGGCAGCACCAGTAATTTAATCAAACATGTGTCCTAAACTGTTATCTGCCAATAATTTAATCAAACATGTGTCCTAAACTGTTATCATCTGCCTCACAACTGCCATATATTCTAAAACCACTGTCCTAGTAGGTGGAATCTTGAACATACCAATATTTGGATATAATCTGTAGAATAAAAGATTTCATATGGCTCTATTTAATATTATTTACTTTTTCTTCAGCTTAATACCTTTAGGTTTCTGTTGACAACTGTCTTTTTGTATTTATCCAAAGGATCTAAAAGTGTTTGCCCATCAAACCCTGAACAATGATGTTTCTAGCAATTATTTTCATCATTTCCTAGACCTGAAATCAAACAGGATGTACTTTGGTAGGTGTATCCAGACAATGGGATTCTACTAGGCTCTAAAACCTATCAGGCCAGGAAAGACATGAAGGACGTATATACACACATCTGAGGGAAAAAAGTCAGAAGCAGAGAGCCAATCCGGGAAAAATGCCATACTGTGTGATTCCAACTACAGGACAATATGGGAAAGGTAAAAACTTTAGAAATAACAAAGACATCAGTGGCCATCAGAGATTCTAAGGGAGTTGGGAATATATAAAATGAACACAGATGTTCTCAGAGCGGTAAAACTCATCTGTTACCATATTCCACTGGTATCATTTCAGTTATGGTAACTACGTAACTCTACAGTCTCTTGTGAAACCCATGGGATATACATTCCTAACAAGTGTGGAGGCCAAATGTGTGAGCCTATTTCCACCTTGTCTGACGGTCACAGAGTTTGAAGTTACTCAAAATCACAATTGTTGACAGCAAGTATGACGCACATGCTGACTTGGGATGTGGTTACTTGGTTCCTTTGACATTAAGAAGGCTCATACAGGTAGATCCATTCCATCCTGACAGATGGTCAGGATGTGCAAACGTATTTTTGCTCCTTCTTTTGTAATAGGAAGTTACCTGGGGAGTGACTACCTTCAGGATACTTGGTCTAGTGTGGCTTCACTGCCTAAACAACAGAGTGCTAATGACTTGATGTCTCAAAGTGTTAGAGCAATTAATTGTTAGAATTGTCCTTTGTATCATGTTAAAGAAGTCTGTTGTTGCTCCTCCCCCCCCCTTTTTTTTTCTTTTTTTTTCTCTTTTTTTTTTTTTTTTTTTTTTTTTTTTTTGGTTTTTCGAGACAGGTTTTCTCTGTAGCTTTGGAGCCTGTCCTGGAACTCCCTTTGTAGACCAGGCTGGCCTCGAACTCACAGAGATCCGCCTGCCTCTGCCTCCCGAGTGCTGGGATTAAAGGCGTGCACCACCACCACCCGGCTTTCCTTGCCCCTTTTTTATTGGGGTATAAAAGCATATGGAAAATTAAAAATGAATGATTTCAGTATTCCCTGGAATGCCCTCCCAGTACTATTCTATGGTTTTATTATTTTTAAATGAGTCTTCATACTCTTTACTAATTTTTCTAAATCCCTACACCCCTACCCTGGCAGGTAGTGTTTTTGTTGAGGCTGGTCCCTGGCATACAAGGAGCCCTGCTGTAAAAGCTGTTCCATGGTGATAATGATGTTCGTGAACTGGAAGATGTTTACCATGCTGGTGGAGATGCTGATAATGGGGAGGCCATGAGTGAGTGGGAACAGGGGAGATGTGGGAAATCTCTACACTTTCCTCTCCTTATGACTGTGAGCCTAAAACTTCTCTAAAATAAATAAGGTCTGGGGATGTGGCCAATGAGCACAGTGCTTGTCTAGCTTGGGTGATCTGCTCCCTCTCCAGCACCCCAAAGAGGGTCAGAAACTCAAGGTCATCCTGGGATACAATGCAAGTTCCTGACTAGCCTGGGGTATCTGAGACTGTATGTGTATCTGTCTGTCTGTCTCTCTGTCTGTCTTATACCTTAAGTCAGTGCTAGTTTAATACATAAGTGTATTACAACAGAATGCCTGCAAAGAAAGCCACATTGATTTCGCCTTTCCTATATGCTCACGGTTTGTCTCATCTTAACATAGTGTTTTTCTCCTTCCCTCAAATACAGGCTGGCCTGCGACTTCTTCAGAATGAGGCAGGGATGACAGCTCTAAGCCTTGCTATAGGAGGCCTGTGGGGTTCTACTTGGCTCTCTGAAGAAAGCTACTGCATAAGAAAACTTTCCATTTTCTTCCATGTCTTTCCTAAGCAGGCATTCCTTAACTCTCTGGGACCCCCACTTCAACATTTTGGTCTTCCTTCCTCCTTCCCAGCCACGTGACCTCTACAACAGCAGCTGAAATGGCATGGTATCCCCTTGTCTTCTCCATTCTCTTCTGGGTAGCTGCTCGGATTGGACAGCTGGCCTGTCTGGCATTTTTCTTTTAAACTCTAAAAAATGTCTTTTGCTTTCATTTGAGTCCATTTAAAAATATTTTACTAATGAGACTAAAAACCTGATTTCACCTATACCATTATCAACTCTGAGGCCTGGGTCAGTTATAACTAAGGTAGATCTTTTTAATACACTAGCAGCCCTCAAATAACCATGGTTCTTGAAGTTACACTTTCTGCAGCTCCTTCCACTACTTGACCATGTGACTTTCTTTGGCCAATGGGATATGAGTATTAACACAAATCAGAAGCAAGGCATTCCTATCCTATGAGCAGTTAGGGTCTGGCAGAAGTGCTAGTCAGAGAACACAGAGGTTCTACACACTCGGTGTCAGAGGGTCCTACTGCTATGATAAAACACCACGACCAAAACGAGCATGGGATGAAATTTCATTTATTTCAGCTTACAGCTTGTTCATCATGCAGGGGAGTCACTGTAGGAACTCCAGGCAGGAACTGAAGCAGAGGCCATGGAGGAGTGCTGCTTACTGGCTCATTCCTTATAACTAGCTCAGCCTGCTTTCTTGGTTTCTTGTTTGTTTGTGTTTTGTTTTTGTTTTTTTGTTTGTTTTCAAGACAGGGTTTCTCTGTAGCTTTGGAGCCTGTCCTAGAACTCACTCTGTAGACCAGGCTGGCCTAGAACTCACAGATCTGCCTGCCTCTGCCTCCCTAGTGCTGGGATTAAAGGCGTGAGCCACCACTGCCCAGCTTCAGTCTGCTTTCTTACAGCACCTTGGACCACCAGTCCAGGAGACCCTCCCACATCATTCATCAATCAAGAAAATGTACCATGGGCTTGCCTAGAGTCCAATCTTGTGGTGTCTGTTAGGAATATTTTTTAATATTAGCTCCCTGCCGACGCAAAATTCCCAATCAAGCCAAATCAAAACAAGCCAAATTAAGGGTATCCAGGTTTAATGGGAGATTTGCGCTCTTGGGTGGCCCCGAGAGGGAAACCGGGAAGCCGCAGAAATGCTACCCCCAGGAGGAAGAAAGGGAGACGACATGTTCTTCTTTTGGGGGATCATTTAAGTACCCTGGGGAGTGGTCCTGACCCACCCCCAGGGAGGGGTCAAGACCTGGCCTGCTGGGATTTGAAGTCCAGTCTCAATCGATGTTTCCTCTTCTAAAAAGATTGTAACTTATGTAAAAATATTCAGCACATTTGGTGGGCTGAAGAACGAAAATCCAAAAGGCCTCGAATCATTAGGATGTCAGCTGGCTGCCAGCTTTCACTCTCAACACTGGATCCTTTCCCATGACCCATCTGCAAAGCAGAATCCCCACGTGCATTCAGACTAACCAATCAGACTCATCCCAGTTTGGTGCCTAATTTATATATGGTACCAAACCGTCTCATTCCCAAGACATAAAACTCTGCTTCAGCATGCTACTTGGTAACTCATCTACAAGTCTCCTCTCTGGTTATAGGGAGATGTTTCTTTATTTCTCAGTGAACTCTGCTTGCTTCTCTTTTTTGTATTGTCCTTGCTTGGGATCCTTAGCAACCATGAGATGACAAAGTCCCCTCCGACAAAAGAAACCAAAAGCCAACAGCAATTGTGCATTGCAGGCAGTCTTGACAAACAACTGCATGTGAGATCTCTCCTTAGAACACTTGTTTCTGGAGCCCTGGGTCACCATGGAAATGCCTGGGTACCCAGTGGTCTCAGTCAACCAAGCACAGAAGCTTGGGGCACGTGAGTGCAGAAGATCAGAGCCATGCTGGTGAGTCCAGCTCATATAAAACCAAAAGAATGGTGCATCATCATTGGATAAGCCACTACGTTTAGGTGCAGTTTGCTGTCTAGCAATAAATATCAAAACAAAAATGATATCCGCAAATCCAGTATTTGTCATAGCACACATGATTTTTAAAGTGAGTTCGAGGCCAGCCTGGTCTACAAAGGGAGTTCCAGGACAGGCTCCAAAGCTACAGAGAAACCCTGTCTCGAAAAAAAAAAAAAAGTCAATTAATTCACTACCGAAATTATGTAGCCTGCCAATAACCAAATTATTAGATCTGAAAAACACTGATTTAACAGGAGAACATTAGCAAGAATAGTAACTCCAACTTATAACAAAAGATCTGTTCCTGCTAGGCTCTGTGCATCTTAGTGATTGTTCTTCTGCTGTAACAAAACACAAAGTTCAAGGCATCTGATGAAATAAAGCATTTAATTGGGTTTAAAGTTCCCAAGTGTTAGAATTCATGATGGAGACAGAAACAGCTGGGAGCTCACACCTTGGTTTATAAGGTAAAGGCAGAGAACACACAGGAATCTTTTGAATCCTCAAAGTCGACCCCAGTGACACACCTCCTCCAAAAAAGCCACCCTTCTAATCCTTCCCAAGCAGTTCCACTAACTGAGACCCAAACTCAAATGTGTGAGCCAATGGGAGCCATTGTAATTCAAAGCACCACACTGGGCCACATATTTTCTATGCACAGCATACTCTAATCCTGCCAATACCCTGTAGGTAAATATTTTATGAATGAGGAAAATCAAGTCATCCTTTCCTGTCATGATACAGTCTTTAAAAATTACTGAATAGAGCTGGGCGGTGGTGGCGCACGCCTTTAATCCCAGCACTCGGGAGGCAGAGGCAGGCGGATCTCTGTGAGTTCGAGACCAGCCTGGTCTACAAGAGCTAATTCCAGGACAGGCTCCAAAACCACAGAGAAACCCTGTCTCGAAAAACCAAAAAAATAAAAAAATAAAAAAAAATTACTGAATAGAAAGTGCCTTGGCTTAAAAGCTAATGAATAGAGTTCACTCTGTGTATAAATATTTATAGAGCTATGTGTTTCTGGCTTCTGTGCTTATATTCAGGGTCAGAACTGTTCGATTTGATCAGATGCTTGGGCTACAGACAGGCTCTTCCAAGTCCTTCAGTGGCTTCCAGGACCAGAGTACCATCCTCATCTAGGCCTGTATGATACCACTGTGCCCCAGCCAATACTGTGCATCCCAGGAAAGGAATGCAGAGAAAGGATTTCAGTAACTACAACACAGCTCCAGACTCAAGGGTCAATGTGTTCTTAAGAGGAAACTATCTCACAACCTCAAAACCATCACAGATCAAGTTGGGTGTTAACTGTCCCAGGAGAAATTAAACAAGCAGATATGCAAAGGAGAAAAGGAGAAAATTAGGGAGGCCGAGAGGAAGAGAGAAATCTTTTATGGCTCAGGTGAGCATAGCTTTGGCAGCATCGGAGCCCAGAGGAGAGGAAGTGGAGGTAAAGTCACCAAGGATGTGGCAGTGTCACTGGTCACGGAGCAGAGAGACAGACTGTGGGCAGAGG
>NW_004949235.1:260886-265154 GCF_000317375.1 Microtus ochrogaster | reverse complement strand
CACAGGAAGAAGTGTTGAACACTGGTCATGGCTCAGAGAGACAGACTGTGGGCAGAGGGCAGCCGGAACATGCAGTAAGAAGTGTTGAACAGAGGCTGTACCAGAGTCACCTCTGTCACTTGCTGAGAACATTGGTGATGCTCATTGAATAAATGCAGGTCCAGGTCAGGCATAGGGAGGGGTATTTTTTTATAGAGTATTTGCGGGGACAGAGGTATTCACTGGAGAGGAGGAGCCTAGGAGGTAAGTGTATGTTTCAAGAGAAGGGGACACTTCTCCATTGCTAGTGGGAGTACAAACTTTGGAAATCAGTATTGTGGGTTTTCAGAAAGTCAATCTACCTCAAGACTTAGGGATAGCTATCACTCCTGGGCATGTATCCAAAAGATGCTCAATCATACCACAAGGACCCCTACTCAACTATGTCCATAGAGCTTTATTTGTAATAACTACAACCTAGAAACAACCTAGATGTCCCTCAGCTGAAGAACGGACGAAGAAAATGTGGTACATTTACACAGTGGAGTTTACTAAGCTGTTAAATACGGCATCAGGAAGTTTGCGTGCAAATGGATGGGACTAGAAAAAAATCATCCTGAGTGCAGTAACCCAGAGGCAGAAAGACAAACATGGCATGTACTCACTCATAAGTGGATGCTACTGTAAAGGATACCCAGGCTACAGTCCACAGCCCCAGAGAGGCTAGGTAATGAAGAGGGCCCAGCGGGGACTGATGGAAATAGAGATCTCCTGGCTGGACTGGGGACCTGCAGGCATGGGAACTTGAGAAATTGGGTTGGGGGCTAGACAGAGGGGGAGAATGTTACAAGAGATGATTGACAACTGGGGCTTTATGGGATCAGGTAGAAGACTCATGCAGGGAAACTCCCACGGTATCTACCAGGATGACCCAGCTAAGACTCCAAGCAGCAGCGGAGCACGGAGTGAACTGACTACCCTCTGTGATTGGATTGGTGACTACCCTGGTTGTCATGCGTGAACCTTCATCCAGTGACTGATGGAGGCAGATTCAGAGACCTGATCCACAGCCAAACAGTGGGCTGAGCTTGGGAAGTCCTGCTGAGGAGAGGGAGGAGGGATTGTAGGAGCCAGGGAGGTCAGGGACACGGCAGGAAACCCACAGAAACAGCTAGCCTGGTTTATGGGAACTCAGAGTCCGAACCAACAAGCAGGGAGCCTGCATGGGACTAACACAGGCCCTCTGCGTATGTGCGACCGTTGTGTACCTTGGTCTGTTTGTGGGACTCCTGGCAATGGGAGCAGGGGCTGCCCATAGTGCTTTGGGTGGAGCTTGGGAACCTATTGCCCAGCCTAAATACAAGGGGAGGGGCTTCATCTTAGGGCAGCTTGATAAGCCTTGCCTTGCTGATGCTCCTGGGAGTTCTGACCCTCTTTGAGCAAATGGAAGGGGAGTGAGGGGAAATGGAAGGAGAGGAGACAGAGGAGGCAAGTATTAGAATGTAAAATAAACTAACTATATATATATTTATATAATATATTTATATGTAACATAAAGTAACTATATATTATATTATATATAATATTTATATATTTATATTATTATTTGATTGACCATACTCAAGACCCTTTGGGAGTGGTCTTCAGATGGTACAAGGATCCTGGGCCAATAAAAACCTAGAGATAGTATCTTCCACTCCAATGACCGGAGGGAGATCCCATCTCCTGGGAGACAGAGGAAGCTGTGAAAGTTTCCTTCAATAACCAGGGTCAGGGCCAGTGTCTGTCCTCTTCCTCCAAAAAAATCCTTGGCTTTGCAGGGACTTTTCTTTCTCATCTCTCCCACCCCCACCCCCTCTTCCCAGGGTTGACTGGAAACCTCACACAAATCCTGTTGAGAAGGGAACAGTTCCATCAGTACACCCAGATACTGAATACTCACCACCATGCTCTGAAGGTCTCTGACATCTCCATCAGCTCAGAGGGTCCTGTGTCAGGCTACAGGTCATTTCTAGGTCAGAGCCCTGAGGTGCAGGAGTCCAAACAGCCCTCTTGCCAGAGAGCTAGGACAAGTGCTCCTACACCCTGCAGAATCTTCTCCTCCCTCTTGTTCTTCAGGGAACAGTGAGCTTTCTTTGAGGTTACCTCAAAGGAAAGGCAGCTGGTGTGTGATAAGCCTGAGGGCCTCCCAGGCCTGGGCTCCAATTAAAGGAGGACAGGCTCTCCTGTGGGTCACGGGCTGGAACTTCAGTTCAAGGTGAACACCTGGGAAACCTTCTAGAATTGTAAATAAGTGGAGGAAGTTGTTCTAGGCCACCTGAAGAACAGAGAAGCAATTTTATAAGCTTAAGGCACTTCCACAAGCACCTGGGCAAACCAGTTCAATTTGAAATATTCATTTGCATTAGAATAGTCATGAATATTCAAAAGTCAGCGGTGTTTCAGATCCATTGTCTATTCCTGGCACTCATCTTCCCCTTGAAAAGCAGATCACAGGTTTTCGAGAGAGGTGGGCTGGACCAGGCTTTGCACTGCCTGGCGGCAAAGGAGGTCATTATTTTGTTTTTAAATATTAGAAGAGGAAAAGACTCAGCGGCTGTGAAATCTTTTCTTTTTGTTCTAGTCGGGCTAAGGATTGTGCTGGAATCTCCACCCTAAAGATGCCATTTTGAATCTGCTGGGCCGAGCTCTGGCTTACAGCTTCCTCACAAACCTTCTGTGGATCGGCTTGGTTCCATAGTCCTTAAACACCACCCAGGGACCTGGAGATAGAGCCCTGACAGGCAGAGGATGGTGAAAGAATAATGGTGAAAGAACCACGGAGAATAAGATGGCAAACCTCTGCTTCTTCCTCCTTCTCCTGACCAGAGATAAAGGTCTCACAGTTTTTCTTCCACCAGCAGGGATCCCCTTCTGGCTGACTAGTGTGTTCAAGGTCCATTCTGAACATGTTTGCTTGAGTTGTGGGCCGGTCAGCTTCCTTTTCTTTGTCTATTGACCAAGCACAAATCATAGGAGGAGAATCTACCCTAATCTACCAAAACCACACCCTCTGATTGGATTTCACTCCCTTCTCTGCTCTTTGGGAGTCTTTACTTTTCTCTTGATGTACTTTGTTCTCTCTCTCTCTCTCTCTCTCTCTCTCTCTCTCTCTCTCTCTCGTGTGTGTGTGTGTGTGTGTGTGTGTGTGTGTCTTTAGCTGTAATAAAATTTGTTGCTGCCTGCTGTGTCTGAGGTTTTTCCTGTCTTTTAATTCTTTAACTGGCAGATAAATGACCAGATCAAGACAGTAACCTACTAGGGACATGACTATGCTCCATGGACTATATGCTAGGCAGATTAGGGGACTCCAGGTCACTCATCCTTAGCACCACTGACCTGCAGTCAATGACTGTTCTAATATTCTGCACTCTCATTGGTCAGATTGACCCATCTAACCCCTCTTAAGTGAAAGGGCCGTAGGCTATGAGAAAAGTACGGCAGAGAAGGTCAAACAGGCGGAGAGTTGATGGCAGATTTGTTCCTTTGCCCGCACCAGCTCCAGCTGAAGCCCATTCTACTGCTTTCTGTGACAAAGTCTTGATGGCATCTCTTGGAGGCTGTCAGAGGAACCAGTGTGATGCCAATTCAGCAGTGAAGTCATGGTTACAATTTAATCCTTAGATTAAAAAAAAAGCGACTGTGTGGGAAGTCTTACCTATTCTCTTGCAGTTATTTCTGTATTCAATTTGCAAGATAAAAGATGAGAGCCTTTCCACCTACCCAGCACTCTGCAGCAGGCTGGCACCTTCCTGTTTACTTGTGAGCATCTTCAGAATAGTCTTCAGATCCTGACAATGGATCCTTGAATGTGGGTTCTGGGGAAGGGCTTTAGAGGTCTTCTACTTTAGAGAATCCACACACCCAAGAGACAAGAGCTATTAAATGCATGTTTATATTAACCAGAAATTTTAAAATGAGGCCAAGCATACATTGCTGCAAGTACTCTGTATTAAAAAAAAAAAAATCCAAGGTGGGCAGATCAGCATGGGGCCAGACACATTGCCCCATAGAAAGAGAAGATAAAGTGTGGAGGCTGAAGTTACATTTTAAGTTTAAATTATTGTGCTTAAGAGATCAGTAAGACAAAAATACATCTAACCTGTACTTCCTGGAATACTTGGGACTATTGTTCATGTAAGATAACAAGCCATGTGTTTTCACTTCTGTAAACAAGCTTGGTTGCTTCAACTGCATAGAGTGTGCTTGATCACACATAGGTGGGAGGTGCATAGGGAGGAAGCGTGCCC
>NW_004949235.1:260379-260631 GCF_000317375.1 Microtus ochrogaster | reverse complement strand
CCTGATTGGATGAAGGTGGGAAGTATGTCAGGATGTATGCTTCATCCCTGATTGGATGAAGGTGGGAAGTATGTCAGGATGTATGCTTTATCCCTGATTGAATGAAGGTGGGAAAAGTATGTCAGGATGTATGCTTCATCCCTAATTGGATAAAGGTGGGAAGTATGTCAGGATGTATGCTTGCCCCTGATTGGATGAAGGTGGGAAGTATGTCAGGATGTCTGCTTGCTCCCGATTGGATGAAGGTGGGAA
>NW_004949235.1:254821-260169 GCF_000317375.1 Microtus ochrogaster | reverse complement strand
ATGTCAGGATGTATGCTTGCCCCTGATTGGATGAAGGTGGGAAGTATGTCAGGATGTATGCTTGCCCCTGATTGGATGAAGGTAGGAAACATGTCAGGATGTATGCTTGCCCCTGATTGGATGAAGGTGGGAAGTATGTCAGGATGTATGCTTGCCCCCGATTGGACTAAGGCAGGAAGTATGTATCCTTGTGGGTTTCACCTCTATAAGCTCCTGACTAATGTAATTCGGGCCATACTCTGGGAATCCTGAGTGTGTGAAATTACCTGGCACAAGTGAGAACGAAGCACACAACAAACCCACTTAAGAGTTTATTAGAGGAGACGTGCACAGGCCTGAGGAAGTTGGTGTGGAGAAAGAGAGCTCGGAGATGACACGTCCAGCCTTTAAAGGCAGCCGGGGCATGCGCATAGGGGCAGGGTTGACATAGCTCACGCCTGTGTGCAAGGGCTTACATAGCTACAATGTAGGTGACGCAACCATGCTGCACACACAGCACACAGTGCCTTTTAAGGTCACAGGGTGGCTCAGTATTTTGCTTGAGTGTTTGTCTGCACATGTGTGGCCCTGGAACCCAGAAGTACCTGCCACTCCTGTGACTGGAACCATAACAGTGTGGACCTGGCCAGTGTCCATCCCAGCCAGGATTTAATAAAGCTTGTTCCAAATTTGTTCAAAAACTGGGGTAGTGTTCTTACTCTTTCCCGGCAGAATCAACATTTTCTGAAGGCCTAGGGAGATCAGACCATCCACTGAAATTCTAAAGCTGGACCTTCACTCTGGGCCGCTGGGCCTGAAGGGTTGCCCCAGGAGTGAACACCTCAAGATGTTCCAAGGCTCTGAGGTGTACTTTCAGATTCGCAGATAATCAGTGACCTGCCATGCTGAGAAAAGCAACAAGCATCTACAGAGCCCTCCCCTGGCATGCTGCTGCAAGTTTTTGTGACATCTGATCTGTTGGGATCCCCACCTGGGACCTAGTATGTGTCCATCCAGGGCAAAAAGCAAGACATCACCTGCCCACCTGCCTGGTTCTGGTTATTTGGAAAGTTTTGTCTGTTTGTCAGTCTGTTTTCTGGTGAATTCATAGTTTTGTGGCAAACAGGGGAGCTGAGACAGAAGTGGGCCAGCTCAGCTGAATGTGTCAGGGTGCACTGTATAGCACAGGTTGGTTGATGAAATTTTAAGGCCTGTGTGGCAGCAACAAGGTCCAGCCTCTCATGAAGGTCTGAACCCCAAATTAGTCATACAAAGGTATATTTATTGAAAGTTATACAAAGTATTTCCTCATACCAACCCCTAATCTCAATTTACATGTCTTACTGGAAGTTTGTAGCCTTGTGAGTCTTGCCGTTATAATGTAGTTTGCTCCATACTCTTGGAAACAAGGGTATGGGCCTGGCCAGTGTCCATCCTGGCCAGTATTTAATAAAGCTTCCTTCAAATTTGGCTCAAAAATTTTAGTTGTGGTCTTATTTTCACCTATTTGCATTCAGAAGACACCAGGCTCTTGGTGCTAGAAGTTCTCAGGGAGACTACCAAGCTGTGCAACAGCAACCTGCTTATCAGCTTCCTTCCTTCTTCTGCCTCCCTTCCCATTATAAGCCATGTTTTGGAGTAACTGTTGCCATGGCTCCTACCCTCCACCTCTGTTTCTTTCCTTGTCTCCCTTCTACCTCCCTCTCCCCTTCCCTTCCATAACCCACTAAATAAATATCCAACCTTACTCTGCATGGCATACCTATCCAACTTGGTCTCTCACCCTCCACATGGCTCCTTGCCTAGGACCTGATGGCCCTCATGGCACACGGGCTACTCTGGGGCTCCCTGCCTGGGACTGGCTGCCTTTGTGGCCCCCTGTGGTTTCAGGACCCTCTACCAGCTGGCTGCCGCCACTTGGGAACCTGTGATATGGTTTCATGGCTTGCTGCCCATTGACTGTCACCACTCAGGGACCTGTGGTATGGTTTCATGGCCCACTGATCACTGTCTGTGCCACTCAGGGACCTGCAGCGTGGCCTCATGGCCCGCTGCCCACTGCTGCCCCTTGGGGACTAGCAGCATGGTCTCATAGCCCACTGCCCACTGCCTGCCACCACTTAGGGACCTGGGCATTTTGTTTTTACCATTACACCAACAGCAAGGCACTAGTTTCTCAGACATCCATGTGTAATCACTGATGTACAATCAAACTTGTCCCTTGAGAAGCTGGAGAAAAATCTCAATAAATGAAGTCCTTGCTTCAAGGATCCAAGTTCAATCTCTAGAACCTGCATGAAAACCCCAAGCATAGTAGTACTCTTGGGGAGGAAGAGACAGGTGTGTCTCTGTGCTCACTAACCAGCCAGTCTGTCTAGTCCAAGTAGTTAGCTCCAGGCTAAAAGGGAACCCTGTTGCAAAGGAGATGCATCTTGAGAGTGACACCCCAAGTTGTCTCTGGCCTTCATACACATACAACACTTGCAAATATAAATAAGCTGAGTGAAATAATGTTGGAGTTTATCATCTCAGTTGCTGTGATAACACCCTGACAAAGCAACCAGAGTGAGAAAGTTTATTCTAGTTCATAGTTGCAGAGGGAGAATCCACCATCACACTGGGGAAGGGATGGATGGCGGCAGGAAGGGGAAGGATGGATAGGTTTGCTGGTCACCTTGCATCCACACTCAGAAAGCAGAGGAGGACAAGGAGCAAGTGGGACTACACTATAAAATCTCAAGGCTCTCCCCCAGTGACCCACTTTCTCCAGTGAGGAACTATCTCCAGTGGTTCAACAACTTTCCCAAAGAGGGCCACCAGCTAGGGACCAAGTGTTCAGACATTTCCAGGGAGGCTTGATCAGGGGGACATGTGCTCAGCATGTGAGTTTCCCATCATGGCGAACTATGTTCTCAACCTACCAACAAAATAAAAGCCCCTTCTTTCTGTAAATTATCTTTGTCTGGTATCTTATTACTATAGCAAGGAAAGTAACTAATATAGAAATATTGTTGCTGAGGATTGGGGCTGAAGCCTGATGACCTGACCCTGAAATCCATAGGCTTGTGGAGCTGGTTGGTGGGAAAAATATGTAGAGCTTAACAGGTAATTTTTAGGGAGTTTGGAAGACCCAAATGCCCGAGAAATAGAGATCCCCAGTTCATGAGATTTCAGAGAAGAATAAGAAACTGGGTTCTGTGACCTTTGTGCCACATTTGGGTGAAGGACAGAGCTGAAAGATTTTGAGAACACGAGTGAAGTTGATTTCAAAAGTGCTGGAGGCACTCTCAAGACAGGACAACAACCAGACTGTGGCAGAGCTGTCCGTATTCAGTTTGCAGAGAACAACAAGGGGGTTAGAAAACTAGAAAAAGTGTGGATTTTAGCAAAATTTCAAACCTAGTGTGTGCAAGCAAAGCTGTTGTGGTTGTTAAAGACATTAGCATAAAAAGAAACTCCCTCTGCACCAGGGCTGAAAACCCACCAATCAAAGGCTCCAACTTGTGAAAATGCAAATTGATTTGAAGGACAGAACCTGAATTGGGAATCCTACTAAAGGCAAACACAGCTGCCTACAGGATGTTTTCTCAGATATAACATCAAAAAGGCACAGAAGCTGCTCAACTGGTCCAAGGGGAACTAGAGAACATCTCAATCTGGCAATGGAATCAAACAATGCAGCCTATATGGTGGTGGCTCTGCACGTATGCAACAGTCAAAAGTGAAGGAGTCAAGGATGCTTGATCTGAGGTGTTTGCCAAGGCCAACCTGCCAGGCAACTCGATAAGCAGCCATAGCATGAAGGTAGGCCTGAATTGTAATGGAGACCCCAGGAGGATCATGGGACACTTACAAAGGAAGACTGCAGGCGCAGGGTGGGGCCATGCCTGGAGGAAGGCTCTGTGCACTGCACATAGGAGAGCTAGAGGACTAGGTCTGCAAAGGATGTTGGAGGCTGCATGATTCGATCTTAATGCTAGATATGACGCTGCAGGAGTAGGTATTTGCTTGGGTGGGTTTTGGTCTCAATTTCGTTCAATCTGTGCCCCGATTCCTCCCTTTTAGGATGGGAACATTTACTCTATAATAGAAGTATATAACTTGTTTTTCTAAAACAATAGCTCATAGTTAAGAGATTGTCTCAGGAGACACTGTTTGCATTTCTGAACAGGAAATGGAAATTAGGAAGACTACAGGTACTTATAGAAAAGGACTAAATAGGATTAGCAAGTAGGTTCCACCCTGCTAAACCTGATATTCTGAGTTTGATTCTGGACCCTGATGAAAGATGCTTAAAAGAAATCCCACAATAGCTCAGAATTGAGAAAAATGGATGGTTATTTATTTAGGGGTAGACTTGCAAATCAGAATCTTCTGCTGGAATGGAGGATAGAAACTGAATCCTGCAGCTGGAAAAGAGGCTGGACACATGCTCTACATCAGCATAAATAGCATAAGAAGCCACACCCAGTGGGCAGGAAACTACTGGCTGTAGGACTTCCTACAGCACCTCCTCTTTTTGTTTAAATAAGAGAGTTCTAAGCCTAACACAAAATTATATACAATAAAAACAAATATATTCAATAATCGTATCCTAACTAGTTTAAGTCTTGTATAATAAATAACTTGGCCAAGTCATGACAGGAAAATAACTGAAACTATCTAATCTTCAACCCAATTGAAGATCTGAGAAGGGAAATAATATTACTTGAGTAAGTAGGAAGAGCAATCAAGCAACTTTCAAAATGTGCAACAAATGACAGACAATTGGCTACCTGGGCAATCACCCAAAGTCTCATTTGCAACATTGAAGCAACCAACTTTGGCTAAAGCCTAGAGTAACTGACAGACCATTTTCAGAGGCAGGAAAATTTTCAAAACCATTTTACCCTGTCTTGGAAGGATTAGACAGTCCTGCTTATCCATTTCTGGATAGCATGTAACTTGTCAGTGGTTGAGGCATGGGAAGTTCCATGCCCAAAGGCCAGTTTTGCCAAGAAGAAAACAAGTTCCAAGTGAAGTGTCATTGTTGCTCACATTCTCTGGCAATCGTGTCTCACTTCAATAGAAACCTAAGTTATTTAAATGCCAAATTTTACAGCTCTTTGAAGTGGTTGAAGATTACCTATCTATGCAGAATACAATCTCTATGTATCTAAAGAACCTGATTAGTCTAACTATAAGTATGACACAGATGACTATTGATCTATAATTCTTAATATCAATATAACTTAAAGACTAAGACTTCATATTAGATTATTATACAATAAACAACTATGCAACAAATGAGGACAATGTCCTCAAAATGTAAACAATGTATAAGTGTCTTGATCAGAGGTAGAAATGTACATTGTAATATGATAAATATA
>NW_004949235.1:237121-254308 GCF_000317375.1 Microtus ochrogaster | reverse complement strand
GATGAAGGTTAATATTCAGGGGGATGCCTATATGTTTGTCTTTGGATTCACCTTCTTATTTAGCTTCTCTAGGATTGCAAATTATAAGCTCACTGCATGCATACAAAATAACTTTGCATAGGTATACAAATATGGTGAACAAAAATAGGAACATATTCAATATAATTTAAGTTTGTATCAATGTATAAGAATGTATATTAATGTAAATTACCTATAAATAATAGCTCACAAGTATTCACTCTATTACACACTATTATTATTAGTGTGAGTAAGCTCACACTAATCTATTATCCCATCCAATTTTCCCTTTTTTTTCCAAAGAGATCCCTGAGCCTACAAAATTTTCTCCACAACCCCCAACCCTATACCAATTATAATCAACCCCTAAATGATGTCCCTAACCCTAAGGACAAACTTTGTTGGGAGAGGAGATGTCATATTCTAGAATTACTTTTGGCTACCATGGGGGTGATGTTCTTTCTATGGGATCCTGTGAAAGTAACATGACGGTTAAGTTTCAAAGATTACTGTCTAATATAATTGCAAATAGTCTCTGAGTATTTGGTAGGGTTTTCTGAGGTTCCTATTTAGAGTTCTGGCCAGAATGTTATTTTAAAAAAGTACACCATTTCAGCTAACCAAATTGGAACCATCTTGAGCAGCTGGTACCAAAAATCAGGTCTTATAGTAGTGCTATCACCATCATGACATCATATCAACCAGGTGGAGTTGTTGTGGGGCCCGATCTTCTTCCTGAAAACTTCAAAGATTACCACAGGAGAATTTGTTGTTCATTGTGGAAAACTTAAACATTATTTATATAGACATATACAGACATATACTCAATGAAAGGTATGATAGAGACAAAAATAGATATGAAGAAAAGTAAAATTTTTTCTAAATTCTTTTTTCTTTATGTCCCATATTATGTCTTCTGACATGAGAAAGAAACTCTGAATTTTTATTTTAACAACATGCTTCTATTTAGAAAGGGACAGAGCCAATGTCCAACTCCAAAGCCAGCTCTATATATTAATAAATAAATATATATATGTACATTTATATATATAGATTTATATGTGTGTGTGTGTGTTTATCATTTGTCCTTACAAGGCATATTCCTTTTTAGTGATTATCCTTATTGGATAGTTATTTTTCCTTCTGTCAGCATCCAAACATCCAGGGTCTCTTGAATTTTTGAAGATGATTATTTTCCTGCAAAGACAAAGAACAGAACCCTGACCAACACTATATGCTTTCCTTACCACCTGTATGGTTGTCACCATTGTGGATGAGCTGTCATTTCTCTTTTTCAGGAAGTGTCTCCTTTTCAAACCAAATCTTTATTAATTTTAATAGTATCCATAGTTTTTCTTTTATAGTAGAAACAGCACATCTCCTGGCTACCATTGTGAGGTCAATACATCTTTGAAATAAACTGCCTGATTGAATTCAGAAGACTTTTCTATTATTCAGTATCTCTCTGCTGCTGTTGTCCCTTTCTCATCAGCGTTAAGAAAATTCAAGGTTAATAAAGCATTATGTAATCTATTTCTAGAGGTATTTTCCACCCATTTCTGTTTGTTTAATTTATCCTTTATAGTTTGATTTGATCTTTCTATAACTGCCTGACCTGTAGGATTGTGTGGTATACCTGTAATGTGCTTGATATTATAATAAGTAAAAAATTGTTTCATTTTACTAGAGACATATGCTGGACCATTATCTATCTTTATTTGTGCAGATATACCCATGATGGCCATAACTTCTAATAAATGTGTGATTACCAAATCAGCCTTTTCTGAACTAAAAGCAGTTGCCCACTGAATACCTGAATAAATGTCAATGGTGTGGTGTACATATTTTAATTTTCCAAATTCTGTAAAGTGAACATATCCATCTGTCAGATCTCATTCCTTTGAGTACCCTTTTGGTTACTCCATGTAGGTAGTAGTGTTTGGTTATAGAAAGATCAAGTAGGACATCTTTTTATATTCTTCTTAGCATGTTGCCATTTAATAGGAAACTCTTTCTTTAAACCTTTGCTATCAACATGATGTTTTTTAATGAAATTCTAAGGGCTGCAACACACTTCCAATCAATAATTGATCAATTTCTGTAGTACCTTGTGCTAGATAACCTGGCAGACTCATATGGGATCAGATGTATGTTATGTATATGAGATGGAGCCTATTCCTGATTATGTCTTACACCTGGACAAATAATAAAGTCAATTCCCTATCATCTGATATAAATTCAGCAGTTTAAATATGCAAGACAACTCTTTTTGCATATTGTGAATCAGTAACTATAATAAAAATGATCTTTAAAATGCCTTAGCACCATGGGATTAGCATATAATTCTGCCTTCTACAGAATTATAAGTGCTTTGTTCCACCTTACTTAATTCTGATTTGTAACCTGCCTTCCCTGATTTATTTGCATCAGTATAAAATGTACGGGTTCCAGTTATTGGTGCATCACGTACAATTCAGGGAAGAATGGAAGAAGTTCTCTTTATAAGGTTAAATCTGTTGCTTTTGGGTTAATTGTAATTAATTTCTCCCAAAAAATTAGCACAAACTCTTTGCCATGGTTCATTGTCTTCCCATGGCTTTTTTATTTCATCAGTAGTAAAAGGCACTATAATTTCTGCTGGGTCTATAGCTGCTAGTTGATGAAGTCTCAGCTTACCTTTTATAATTAATTCAGAGACTTTTTTCACATAAGTTTTTAATTTTTTACTTGGTTTATGTGGCAAAAAGATCCATTCTCAATATTGTCCCTCTACATTAAAATTTTTGTAGGAGAAATTCTGAAAGGCAATATGACTAAAATATAATAAATATTTGAACTCACTCTATCCACATGTGCCTCCTCTAATTTCTCCTCAACAATTGTCAATTCCTTTTCTGCTTTGGCTGTTAATTCTCTGGGACTATTCAAGTCTTTATCACCATCTAAGGTTTAGTTTAAATGAATTATTAGATCAGGTGTTATCCCAACAGCTGGTCATAGACTGGAAATGTCTCCTAACAATCTTTGAAAGTCATTAAGAGTCTGCAATTTCTTTCCTAATCTGTGCCTTTTGTGTCCTAATTTTTTGCAAGTCTATTTTATAACCTAAGTAATTGACAGAATCTCCTCTCTGTGTTTTTTTCAGGAGAAATTTGTAATCCCCATTTTTGAAAAACTTTCTTTACTTCTTCAAACATTCTTTCTAAAGTATCTGTTTGAATCAGATAGCAAAATGTCGTCCATGTAATGGTAAATTATAGACTTAGGAAATTGCTTACATATTATTTCCAATGGATGACTTACAAAGTATTGGCACAGAGTAGGGCTATTGAGAATTCCTTGTGGGAGTATAGTTGGTATCTCCCAGTAGGCTGAGAATTATTGTAAGTAGGCACTGTGAAGGCAATTTTTCCTTATCCTTTTCTTGTAAAGGTATAGTGATGAAATAATCTTTCAAATCAATAACTATAAGAGACCATTCTTTTGGTAATAGAGAAGGTAGAGGAATTCCAGACTGTAGAGGGCTCTTAGATCTGTCACCATTCTCCATTTACCAGATTTCTTTTTTGCAACAAATACAGGAAAATTCCAATGGTTGGTTGATTCTTCAATATGGTGAGCATTTAGTTGCTCTTGTACCAGCTGTTCTAAAGCCTGCAATGTATCTTCATCTAGAGGCCACTGCTTAACCCATATTGCTTTCTCAGTTAACCATTTTAAAGGTAGGGCTGTTGGTATCTCTAAAGGTTTGCTAGTTGCTTTATATTCTTGTACAGCCTGAATTGCTGGTGACCTATGTGTATAGTACCTTATAATATCCTTCCTAGAATTATGAGCTCCTGGGACTGTAGGAATGTTAATCTGGGTATTCCTTTGCTACAGCAGGTCACAACTCCATAAATTTACTGTAATATTAGCCACATATGGCCTCAGCTTTCCTCTTTGACCTTCTGGCCCAATGCAGTCAACCCATCTCGTGCTTGGTTTAACTTGAGATATGATTCCAATTCCTAGTAATTGAACATATGCCTGTTGAAGAGGCCAGTTTGGATGCCAAGATTCTGGAGTAATGATACTCACATCCACACCTGTGTCTATCAAACCCACAATTACAATGCTATTTTTACACACTCTTAGCTTTGGTTTTTGATCATTTATAATAGTCTTCCAGAATATATGTTTCCTATTTCCTACTGGAAATTTTGACTTATCCTTCATGTTTATGTAATCATCTAGAAGAGTATGATCTTTTACAGAAGGCTCTGGATTTTTAATTTTTCTGGTGAGACATGTCCTCCACAGTCTGGGAATGACTGGGCCACTTTTGGTTTTGGGGCCTGTGAGAGGCCACTCAAAGAGTTTCCCAATGGTATTGGGTTGCCTTGTATGTTTTGTTGATCTACATTTATTGGTCCAATGTTGGCCTTTGCCACACCTTCTACATATACCTTAATACTGAGTCCTCCTATTTTTGCCATTTCCCAGAACAGATATTATTCCTAGGAATTCCTTGTCTACAATCCCTTCTCAGATGTCCTATTCTACCACAATTAAAACATTTGGCAAATTAATGTTATCTTTTTTAGTAGTATTCATCTTTTTCAGGTAACTTGATTTTCGATGATATTAATCCTGTCATTATTAGTCTGTAAAGACTGTATTATTCCTAAAAGTGCCATACTCTTTCTTAATACTAGAATATGAAGAAGAAAACTGAGTCCCAATACCCAATAAAATGAAGTATCACCATAAACACATAAGCCTCATAATACAATCCATAGTATTAGGTCCAAATCAGGAGCAGAAGGAGAGAGAGCACGAGCAAGGAACTCAGGACCGCGAGAAGTACACCCACACACTGAGACAATGGGGATGTTCTATCGGGAACTCACCAAAGCCAGCTGGACTGGGTCTGAAAAAGCATGGGATAAAACCGGACTCGCTGAACATAGCAGACAATGAGGACTACTGAGAACTCAAGATCAATGGCAATGGGTTTCTGATCCTACTGCACATACTGGCTTTGTAGGAGCCTAGGTAGTTTGGATGTTCACCTTACTAGATCTGGATGGAGGTGGGTGGTCCTTGGACTTCCCACAGGGCAGGGAACCCTGACTGCTCTTCAGGTTGATGAGGGAGGGGGAGTTGACTGGGGGAGGAGGAGGGAAATGGGAGGCGGTGGCGGGAAGGAGGCAGAAATCTTTAATAAATAAATAAAAAAATTAAAAAGTTACTAAAAGTTTCAATATTAATGTAGTCTGCCATAGTGATTTATTAATTACATGTTATGTGATCTAGTAAACTGTTTTAGGTGTAATACTCTTTTGTTGCCCCACAGATGTTGTCATTGCAGAGTCACGGTGGTGACTGTTACTGTCTTGAGCTGCTTTAGTTTCCTGTCTTGGTACTGTTAAATACTCAGAAATATGCTTTGCTTGACAAATTAAAGGCAATTAAATCAATTCCATACATAGAGCAAGAAACGCAGAACTCATGGGCAGGGAGCAGAAACCAGAAGGTGCACACGAGGCAAGGAACTGTGCCAGGGAACCATGCCAGGGAACGTGCGATTGTGTGTGTGCTTGGGAAATTTCCCAGTTACCACACGCAGTAAGCTCTGCTCTGGCAGGGTTCTACAAAAAAAGCCCACTTAGTTAAAAGCAAGCCAAGCGGGCAGGGTTGGGCCGTGAACGGGCTAGGCTTTTAGGCCTTCCACCCGGTAGGTGTGGAATCCAATTCCACGTGAGCACCAGATAACGAAGGACACTTAAAAGGAATCTCACACTATCTCAGAATTGAGAAATAGATGATTAATTATTTAGGACTAGACTCACAAATTAGAATCTTTTGCTGGAATGGAGAACAGAAACCGAATCTGGCAGTCGGAAAAGAGGCTGGACACATGCTCTACATCAGCATAAATAGTATAAGAGGCAATGCCCAGTGGGCGGGTAACTAATGCCTGTAGGACTTCCTACAAGAAAGACCTGCACGATAGAAGGAGAAAACTGACTCCCAATTACTCTCTGACCTCTGTGTGCACACTTGTGATGCATATTCACCAAACAACCCAGGAACAAAGAGCAAATGGAGAGGAGGCCAAAATGCGTTCTGTAGTATGAGATGGCCTGAGACGTGAGGGCCAAGAATAGAACACTACAGTTCAAAGTGCCGTGTTTGGGTATCAAGGGGATAAAAAGCAGCTTGTGCTGGCCAACCCAGACTGTCAGCTTGACAGAATTTAGGAGCACATGGGGAGCACACCTTGTGTTCCTGTGAAGATATCTCCAGAGAGTTCTGACCATGGAAAAGTGGGCCACCGGGAATGGATGCTACCCTGGGCTGGGCATCAGACTGAATACGAAGACCGGAGTGCTAGCCTTCACCTCTGCCTGCTTCAGGACCACGGACGCAAAGTGACCACTGTTTTATGACTTCCCCGAGATGGGCCTCCCTCTGGAACTGTGAGCCAGAGGCAAGATCTCCATCCTCAGTTGCTTTTGTCAAGTGCTTCATCCCGGCAGGAAGGAAGGCATGGTTTGCAATCCGTCGAGAGGCAACTGTGAATTACATAATTAGCTGTAAGCAAGTCTCCTCTTCTTGTTCTTTCAGAAATGCCTCCACGAATTTAGTTCTGCTTCCAGATGAATTTTAGAATCAGCCTCTAAGTGTATGAAAGTTCCTGCCGATGTTTAGCTTGAAAGGGTCTGATTGGATCTGCTCAGGAGACTTCATCCCCCTCCCACCCTGCACACACAGTGCTGCACCGCTGAGCAATAGCGGCGGAGAAGACACTCAGTTGACTTCTGTTTCTAACTCCTTTCCTCCTCCCAGGTTTTCTCATTGTCGTTCTTGAGACTCTGGGTCGATTCCAGAGACCAGCTTTCTCCTCTTCCTTATTTTGATTTTAAAAGACTTCCTCAATTTATTTTATGTATATAAATACTTTGCATGAATGCATATACCTGTACCATATGCAAACCTCATGCCTAAAGAGGTCAGAAGAGGTCACTGCATCCCCTTGAACTAGAATTACAGATGGTTGTGAGTTACCATGTGAGTGCTGGAAACTGAACCCTGGTCCTCTGCAAGAGTAACAAGTGCTTTCACCCACTGAGCCATCTCTCCAGCCTCCCCAACTTTATTTTCTGATGTATCTTAAGATTCCTTTTTCTTTTTTGAGACAGGGTTTCTCTGTGTAGTTTTGGAGACTGTCCTGGATCTCATTCTGTAGACTACACTGGCCTTGAACTCACAGAGATCCTCCTGTTTCTGCCTCTTGAGTGCTGGGATTAAAGGCACACGCCACCACTGCCCTACCTATTTTTTCATTTGTATCCTTAAATATTCCTATAATGAGTATATATCATTATTACAAGCAAATAGATACACTAGATTTTTGTTGTTGTGTGTGTGCGCATGCGTGTGATTTATTTTCGTGATACTAGCTTCAGGATCAGAATCCTATGTTCTTACTGACTTCTCTACCAAGTCAAAATGCATTCATAAACATTGAAATCAGCCATGTGCTTGACCTGAGGCACCCTATCTGTAATGATCTGTCCTGTCTCTTTAAGAGACAAGCCCAGCCCACTACCTCCCCTGTCCACTGAGGCAAGCAGGTCTTCCTTCCTGCTAGCAGCCTGAGTTTCTTCCTTTTCTGTCTTCCTCTCGAAACATATCCATCTGTCTCTCGACAGCCGCGTAGTTTCCTTCCTGGGACCATCCACCTTTGGAGACCTGTGGAGTGGTCTCGTGCACTGTCCCTGCGTGGGACTGGCTGCTCTGGGGCCCTGCAGTGTGGTCTCATGGCCCACTGCCCGCTGCAGCCACTCGGGATCCTCAGCGTTTTACTTTTACCATTACACTATCCTCATGCACTTCCTGAAAACAGCACGCTGGGCAGCACTGCGGGCGGCCACTGCTAATTTATTCAAACGGCATAGAAACACCCTGGAAGGAGAAGGAGATGATTCAGTCTCCCTTCTAGATCTGTATTCTATGAATAATCCTGGGGAAGTCAGTCCAAGGCGCTGGAGAGAACGGTGCACATCAAGCAATGCCAGGTGCAGGTCTGTTCCAGCTGCTCTCGAATCCAGAACAATAAACATTCCCTCCTCTTTAAGCTTCCTCTGTGAAACCAGGAAGTTGTCCTGAGTCCAAAGTCCGTACATGTTGCAGCATCTGGTGTAATTCTAAATCCCACATCCCTTACACTGGGTTGGTTAATCTTCATTTCAATGGATTGAGAACGGGCCAGCAGGCCAATGAAGCACAGGTGAACGTGTCCTTGCGGGTCTTTCCGGGGATGACGGACTCTCCAGAGCTTTGACCCAGTGAGTGGGCTGCTCCCTTGATGGCACCACAGTATGCTGGCGAAAGCGGGGTGGACCTGCCTGGAGACCTTGGGCAACCACAGAGTATGTCTTTGATGTTGTGTCTTGCCTTGGCCTCTTCCTCCATTCTTTTGTCACTGCCTGTCACTGCCTCTCACTGTGGACTGACATCTCTGAAACTGTAAGCCAAAGCAACGAGTTCCTTCTTCTGATATTTGGTAGCCAGGCGGATCTCTGTAAGTTCAAGGACAGCTTGGTCTACATAAAGAATACCAGGGTAGCCAAGGCTACACAAGTGAGATCCCAATTAGACAAACAAATAAAGAGGAAAAAAAAAACTAGGCTCCCTTCATATCAAGCACTGAGCTAACATTTTACTTTCATTGGTGTCAAGGGAGCTATGGGAGCTATGGGTTAGAGAATGAAGTGAAATTTACTTGTCTGGGGCCATGTAGCAAGCCCACAGAAGGGGGATCCCAACCCAAAGCTTACTGCAGTAAAAGCTGCCTATCCTCTGCTCACATCCCGGTATGGGTCCGAGACAGTTGAGTGTGTTCGTGTGCTGGAACCTGGTCCCCACTGTGGCAGAGGTGAGAATGGTCACCACCCTCAGAAAGCAGAGGCCAATTTCATGGCGGGAGTCCTTGCTAGAATGAATTCTAATGGACGGCCTGTCCGTGTGCTGGTCATTTCTGCCGGTGGGAGCTTCCCTTTCTGTTTTTCTGTTATATTGTCATACAGATGGGGCTTGGGGTGGGGTACAGCTTGTCACAGGCCAAAAAGACAAGGCCACCTAATCTTGGAATCCAGACTCTAAATATGAACCGAACAAACGTCTTTAATCTATAAAGCACCCAGCACTGGTATTACAGCGACATAAAGCAGATTAGCACGCTCTCATCATCACTGGTCTGGGCATTCCCTGGCAAGCATCAGCCACACTCCCCTGGAAGGAAGGCTTTTTCTTGTCCTGGAAAATCCAAAAGTAGAAAGAAGCCAGTGTCCCTGGCAGCAGCTGTCATCGGGTGACAGATGGGCATGGGCGTGGAGATTCCAAACTCTTGGCTCCTCACTCTCGGTTGCTGACTTAGAGGTGTGTTTTCCCTTCCTGCCTTGTTTCTTCCTCCCCTAGTGTCACTTCCAGAGACACCCACCCCACAGCCCCCACTCAGATTTCCTGTACTTTCTTGTCTCAGGATTGTTATTCTGGATCTTACACCAGAACAGCCCTGTCCCAGGCAATGCTGTTAAAAGAAAAAGTATTGCCTCAGGACTGCAAGACCAAGTTCTCAGACAAGCACAGCAGGAAGGAGATGTGTTTACGTGTTTGCCCCAAGGGACAGAGGTCAGGGATAGAGGGTGAGGGAGAAGGGGAAGGGAGCCAGGGAAAGGGGACAGAGGACAGTGACTGCCTCTGGAGAGGGAGGAGACAGATGTGGCCCCTAGACAAATGGCAGTTTATAAAGGTACAAGGGGAAATCTGTGTTAGGATGAGATGTTTAATTTTAATTGTGTGTGTGAATTTGGTGAGCCAAAGGGGCTTACTTTGATACCTGGACCTTGGTGGTCAGCCTCAGGAGAAGAGATTGGTCAAATAAGGCACTGGACCTTGGGGGTTGGTTTTAAGAATTTGATATAATGTAATCTTATTTTTAGCAAGGCAGAGGGAATGGGGAGAAAGGCGAGAGGCCTGGCAGAGCCGCACGCTCGAGTGGGCTGTGTCCCTTCCGCCGTCAGGAAATCAGACATACACACGGTAGAAAACACTACTGGGATTTTGTTTTTAAGTGCTTCCTTCTGGTTTTCCTTCTAGTTTGCTGTATGTGAGCTGGGTGCCTTGTGTTCTGGGCTTTTTAAGAGCTAGGAGTTAGGGACTCCGTGGTGTGTAGAGCTGTAGGGCTTCAGAGAGACCTGTCTGCCCATGGTAAGTAAGGAAGGGACCTCTGCAGACTGACTTCATCTGTGTGTACACAGCCCTCTGGTCATGGCCCCAGGATTTAAGATTTTGTAGTCTAGATAATCCAGGCTGACTGTAGCAGAAAACTAACAAGAGGGCATGGGGAGGGAGCTAGGGGGGTAGGGGGAGGTTAAAAGGCCAGCAGCTGGCAGGATAAGGCTCTTTTCAGGGGGAGGAGGGCAAGGTTTTCCTGTGTAACAGCCCTGACTCTCCTGGAACTTGCTCTGTAGACTAGGCTGACCCTGAACTCACAGACATCCACCTGCCTCTGATTCCCGAGTGGTGGGATTGACGTGTGCACCACCACAGGAAAGCTTCTACACTCCTACTCCGGCCCTTTCTTCTTTCCTTCCTTCCTTCTTTCACGCGTGGACTTCCAGTATTTTCCTCAATCACTCTGCACTAGTTTCCCTAAAATCAGGGTCTCTCAGTTAATGTGAAGCTCATCACTTCAGCAAGACTGGCTGGCCAAAGGGTTTCTGGGGTTAGCCAGTCTCTGTCCCTCACCTCCACGCCAGCTCTGGTTACAGACATAAGCTACCAAAGCTAGCATTTGCATGGTGCCAGGAATCGGAGCTAAGTCCTCCAGCTTGTGCTGCGCACACTGAGCCATCTCTCCCAGTCGTTTCTATTTAGAATCCACATGGCGTTTTTAGCAGCAGGGACATGACAAATGCCACCTCCTCCAGCCTCTATTGGTGGCAGGAATCATAGCTTGTCATTCATTAAAGGAATCCGCACAAAGGAACCGGTCCCTAGCAGCTCTTAGGACGAGGCAACCAAAGCCAGCATTTTGCCGTCCTCCCTGATTCTCGGCTGCTGTTGCCTGCCATCAGGTCTGGCTTCCACGTTGATTCTTCCATCTGCTTTGGCTGCAGGTAATTTGGAGACGCTGACGTCACCGGACCATCTGCTAGGCAAAGCCTCGCAGTGCCTCCCTTTTGCGTTGTTTATGCCTTGACAGCCACTCTGGGCTATTTTCACGCACTCTGGGCAGGGACTGCAGCATGTTTCAGCTAGCTCGTCAGCACTACATCAGAGTCAGAGCGGAAGTCAATTCTGTTAGTAATCATCTTTAAATTCAGTTATAAATAGAAGCGCTAAAACTCACGGTTAATCCCAAGCAAGAGCTGCAATAGATTGTGTGAGTCTCAGGACTAGTGGCCATGGGAACATACAACATGCCTGACAGACTCAGTTTCCCTGTCTGATTGCTCCAGCTGTGCCCAGGCCGGGCACAAGGGAGGCACTGAGCAGCTCTTGTGACATGAAATGGGCGGGCTTGCCTTTCTCTAAGGCGCTCGAGTATAACTTATGTACTGTGATACCATTCTTGATGTCAGCCCCACCACATCTGGAATTAACTAAAACCCAAATGACTGGGCACAACCGTGAGGAATTCTTTTTTCTTAATTAAATCATTTGAAGTGGGAAGAGCCAATGCATATCTTTGAGGCTGGAAGATTCACCTTTAATCTGGGCCAAATCTACTGGAAGCCTATCCAAAGATGTGGAAGAAGGATGGCTTTGTCTTGCCCTGCTTGCTCTCCCTGGCAAGTCCATTCCTTCCCTGGCAGAGAGCCTGCTCCTCCAGGATTCCAGTGTACACTGAAGACCAGCTGAGCCGTCCAGCCTCATGGACTCACAATTACTAGACTCTTGGGCTTTCTGTTGGTAGACAGCCATTGCTGGACTAACTGGACCACAGCCTGTAAGACCATCTAATAAATCCCCTTTCTCTACATACATATATAGATTCATTCCACAAGTTCTTTTCCCATAGAGAACCCTGACTAACACATGTATATACTTTCCAGACTTTCATCTTCCTGGGCCCAGAAACAACAGGGCACTCATGTTTACTTTGTCCTCAAGAGAGATTCCAGGGAACTGCACAGGGATGGGGTGTCAGCCAAAAACCCAGATAGATATTTAGCACCTGTCACAGCAGACCAAAGTATAGATACAGCCGTAAGACTTACAATGGTGTCTAAGCTTTGGTCGCTGTGGAATCCCTGTCTGGGGTGAGCAGATGTTGTGTTGCGTCTCCCCAGAAAATGTTTTGTCATACAGCAAATATCTACTCCATTCTGGAGATGCCTCTGGCTCTCTAGAAAACGTGACCGGTGCTCAGTGTCTGTAAGGGTCTTTGGGATGAAGCCTCCATTCCCGTGTCAGCTACTCCAACACCCAATTCAAGTGGATTTCCCTGGTAATTTTGATATACCAGTCTGTGTGCTGGGTGTGAACCATCGGCAGTGCCACGGAGGCCATGCCCTTCATGCCTTCGCGGTCAGGAGGAGAAGAAAGACACTTAGTCCCCCCACCCCAAAGCTGTTTTCTTTACTAAAAAAATTATACATATATGTTTGAGGGCATATATATATATGTGTGTGTATGTATATACATGTATGTGTGTGTACGTGTGTGTGAATATATATATGCATCAGTGTGGGTCTGTATATATATACACACACATATATATCTGTGTGTCTGTATTTTGTATATATGTATCTCTATACATGTATGTATATATATATGTGTGTGTATGTGTCTATATGTGACCATGCATGTATTTATGTGTGTCTGTCAGTGTGTTAAATGTGTACTTGATACCCAGAGCTACAGCAGGGATAGAGGAATCAAAAGACAACAAATCTACATATTAGGAATGTGAGAATGGCTGGGAAGAGTCTGTCAATAAACATCAGCTGGAGCCATTGATATATCAATTTATAGAGAAAAAATAAACTTCAATTTGCTTAAGTAAATTAGAGTAGAAACCTGCAAACCCAGGCACTCTTAAATTCTAAAACTATTAACTCTCAAGTAGAATACTCAAGACATTTTCAGAAACTGTAAGTTTTATTTTGAGGCAGTAGGAACTAATTAGAGCTGTCGTTACATCAGTGACCCCGTGGTTAACTAGAGCAAAGTTTTCAGAAGATCACAGTTCAGCTTGGTTTGCTGTAGAAAAGAAAGCACGGTAACGAACTGGTTTGTGACTGTGCTCTGTGTTCAGTAGTAACTGTTGGCTCCAGAGACCACTCTCCGAGGGTAAGCTTTATGTCCACAGTGCTCGGATGCACTCTGTGTTCAGTAGTAACTGTTGGCTTCAGAGACCACTCTCCGAGGGTAAGCTTCGCATCCACAGTGCTTGGACACACTCTGTGTACAATAGTAACTGAGGGCTCCAGAGACCACTCTCCAAGGGTAAGCTTCACGTCCACAGTGCTCCGGGCGTGTGGAATATATGTCCTAGTTACTTCCTTGTTGCTGCAATAAAATATGTTGACAAGAGCACCTGCTGGTGGAGAAGGGTTATTTTGTTTTACAGTTCCTGAGGGGGACAGCCCATCCCAGTAGGGGACCCAGCAGCAGCCAGGAAGGCACATGGAAGGGGTGAGAGGCTAGGTTGCATTGCATCTACACTCAGAAAGTAAGAAGTAAACAGGAAACAGGGCTGGACTATAACTCCTCAAGGCCCAACTCAGTGGCCTTTTCCTCCAGAGAGGCTCTACCTCCTGAAGGTTTCACAGCTTTTCTAGAGCGCCACCAGCTGGGAACCAAGTGTTCAGACACATGAGCCATTGGGGGACAGTCCTATTCAAATCACAATAATTTATTATGAGCATGGCATATATGTATATATAAAACATATAGGAGAGACAGGAATATATATGAAAAAAGACTCGTGCCAACTGTAGGGTTTTCTTGAACTTTCCTTTATAGTTATGTGATACTCCATTGTCTATCTCATAATCTATTTAGTCATTCTCCTATAGCAGAGGACTATGTGCTAACTGAACCCCAAGTCCCTTTGAACACCCAAGAATGTAGCTATATTTGGAAGCAGGATGTTTACTGAGGTGGTCAAGTTCAATGATTGCATGACAGCAAGGTCCAATCCAATCCAATCCAACCGTGATGTCACAGATACCAGAGGACCAGAGAACAAGAAGATAAAATCAATCCTACCAGCTGTCAAGTTGGGAGCGTAGGCCCCAGTCCCTCACATCTACCCCAGCAGGCCAGGTCCTGACTCCTCTCTGGGGGTGGGGTCAGGACCACTCCCCAGGGTATTTCAGTGATCCCCCAAAAGAGGAACACGTGGTCTCCCTTTCTTCCTCCCTGGGTAGCGTTTCTGCGGCTTCCCGGTTTCCCCTTGGGGCCACCCAAGAGAGCACAGATCTCCTGTTAAACCTGGATATTTCTTAATTTGGCTTGTTTTGATTTGGCTTGATTGAGAATTTTTGCTTCGTCAGGGAGCTTGCGTTAAGAAATATTCCTAACACTAGCATCTTGATCAGCCTCTAGAACAACTTGAGAAGAAATGATCCCCTTTCAGGCCGACTCCTCATCAGGGTTTTTTTACTGTGTCCAGAAAGACTGAGGCAATATTATAATATGTGCTGTGGTGAGGAATCTCTTTTACGTCAAACACTACATCCTAATACTTCCGCTCGGCTTTCGTGTGTCTTTTACTTCAAAACTATTTGAAATCTGCAAAAGTGGCCAGAATAGTATATTTATTAGGTTTACATTCTCATCCCAAATTTACCAACTCAGGTACCAGTTTAATTTTCCTTTTCTTTTGTTTGTCTCATTTGCTTTCTTTCTCTATCTCTGGACTTTTGTAATTTGCAAATATGAAGTGCTTTCCTTTACTATAATACTTCAAAATCAAATTCTTAAATTTACCAAATACCAGAGACATTTAAATTTATATACTACCACTTAATCTACGGGTTCAATCAAATTTTGCCACTTATCTCAATAACGCCTTGTGTAGCTCACTTTTCTTCCCTGACAGTCAATCCAGGAAGATGCTTTGCAAGTAGTTCTGGCACTCTTTATTCTTTCTATTCTTTCGAACCCAGGACTTTGTACATGTCAGGAGAGCGCTTTGCTACCTAGCCACATCTCTAGTCCTTGTTTCTGTGAATCTCTGGTCTTCTCTAGCTTACCTAACCTAATGCAGTTCTCACCCTTTTTGTTGTCTTCTGTCCCGATGGAAGGTTTGTCAGTACAAGACATCCATTCTGCAAGTGCCTACAGTGTGGGTGTGGCTGATGTCTCCTTTGGGTGAAATAAAGAAATAAAAAGGAAAGAAAAGGCATGAATGCCCCAGGTGTGGCAGAGGAGAAAGTTTGTTATAGACGCGTGGGTGAGCATGGTCAGAGGCAGGGACTTCTGGGAGAGTCCAGAGTGGACGTGACCAGGCTGAACTGGGCCATGTGGAGAGAGGGGGAAAGGAAAGCAGAGGGGAGAGAGGGGGACTAGGTGCAGCAGCCAGGAGGCCAAATGTACAAAAGGGCAGGCAACCAAAATGTCTGAATTATATAGGAAAGAACCTCTGGGGGAAGGGCAGCCCAGTCCCTGGACTGGAGAGTTCAGAATAGAAGTGTGTGTGTGGGGGGGGTATGGCAGTCATACCCTGTAGCAGGTAGGGACTGAGGGATGCTGGGAGAACCTGGAGGCCAGGTCCATTTTGATATTGGTACCTCAGCCCTTTGTCTCAGGTTTGAAACTTAACAATGTTGACTTTTACACCTGATTGAGCTGCCTATCAGCTGAGCTTCCCTTGGTGAATGTATTTGCTATTTGTCTCATTGCATAATAAAATATCCTGACAAAAGCAACGGAAACGCGAACTTTGACCCCCAGATCCAGGGCACAAGGAATGTCTGGGGGCAGGAGCCTGAGGCTGGAGAGACCCACAGATCACATCCAAACACCAGTTCCAGCACAAAGAAATCATTTATTAAGTAAGGCAAAGAGAATAGTGGCTAAATCTGAATCAGGCAGAAACAGCAGCAAGCAGTTTTGCAGGAGCGATTTTAAGGGGTAAATGGGAGGTCTGTGTTAGGCTGAACTTTCATGGCTGAACCTTGATATTTTGATAGTTGAACGTTGGTGATCAGCCTCAGGAATGAGTCAGGCATATGAAAGTGGCCAAATATACTACAAGGACATTCAGCTATGTTCATAGCAGCATTATTTGTAATAGCCAGAAACTGGGAACAACCTAGATGCCCCTCAACCAAACAATGGATATTTACTCAGCAGTAAAAAACAATGACATCTAATTTGCCTGCAAATGGATGTAACTAGAAAAAACCATCCTCAGTGAAGTAACCCAGACCCGGAAAGATGAACATGGTATGTACTCCCTCTTAAGTGGATACTAGCTGTAAAGCAAAGGAAATTGAGCCTATAGTTCTTGATCCTAGAGTAGCTAAGAAACAAGGTGAACCCTAACAAAAACATACACAGATCCACCTAGAAACGGAAATAGACAAGATCGCCTGACAAAATTGGGAGCATGGGGGTGGGGGAAGAAGGGAGGGTGGAAGGGGAAGAGGGAGGGAAAGGAGGAGGGGGAAAGACCTTGAGGGAACAGGATAGTCGAGATGGAAGAAGAGAGATGAGAACAAGGAAAGAGATATTTGGATTGAGGGAGTCATTATAGGGTTAGCAAGAAACCTGACACTACAGAAATTCCCAGGAATCCACAAGGATGACCCCAGCTAAGACCCTAAGCAATAGTGGAGAGGGTGCCTGAACTGGCCTTGCCCTGTACTCAGATTGATGACTATCTTAAAAGTCACTATAGAACCTTCATCCAGCAACTGATGGAAACAGGCAGAGACCCTCAACAGAGCACTGGGCTGAGCCCCCAAAGTCCAGTTGAAGAATTGGAGGAGTGAGAATATGAACAAAGAGGTCAAGACCATGATGGGGGCACCCACTGAAACAGCTTACCTGAGCTATGGGAGCCCACCAACTCCAGCTGAACAAGGAGGGGTGGAGTGGGGGGATAGGTGGAGTGGGGGGATAGGTGGAGTGGGGGGATAGGTGGAGTGGGGGGATAGG
>NW_004949235.1:233762-236678 GCF_000317375.1 Microtus ochrogaster | reverse complement strand
GGAGAGGGAACTGGGATTGGTATGTAAAAATGAAAAAAGATTGTTTTCTTTTTTAAAAAAAGATTTATTTATTCATTATGTATACAACATTCTGCCTCCATGTATGCCCACACGCCAGAGGAGGGCGCCAGATCTCATTACAGATGGTTGTGAGCCACCATGTGTTTGCTGGGAATTGAACTCAGGACCTTTGGAAGAGCAGCCAGTGCTCTTAACCACTGAACCATCTCTCCAGCCCCGATTGTTTTCTTTTTAAGAAAGAAAAATTAATTAAATAGATAGATAAATAAACAAATAGAAAGAAAGTGGCCAAGCAACAGAAGGAACCTTGGTGGCAGCTTTAGGAATATAATCTAGTGGTTTAGCTCTGTGGGTGCTTTTCCATCGAAGAGCCTTTCTCTGGACACGCCTGCACATTGCTGCTGCCAGGTGTGAGACACAGGCACTGCCGGTGGCCATGCTGCCAGATGCACCACGGAGCTGTTTCCTCTAGGTGGATACATTCCCCCAGGAGGGAGGTGAGAGGCTCATGGGAGTCAGGAAGCCTCTGAGAACCGTGTCTCCCTAGACCTGCCGGGTAACTGTATGAGCTGTGAACCATTGCAAGGACTCTTTGGATACAGCTGTCTGGAAGTTGGGACAGGCAATTCCAGGGATGCAGCTTTTGGCTATGCTGGGGTGACCTTTTCAACAATACATCCACTTGAGTTACCCCAATAAAAAGTAACCCCAATAAACTCACTGGAGAACCAGGCCAGACCTGGGTGGAGTTCTTCCTTTGGGCTGTTGCTGCTCTATCTGCATTAAACAGGCATTTATTAACGTTTCTCCAGAAAAGAGTTTTACAACAGGATGTGAGAATACTAGGCAGCCATCCCGCCCACCCTTCCTGAAGAACCAGACAGAATTACCTTAGGGCTCCAGCCCTCCACTGCTGAATCTCTCATTCTCTCCCCGGACAGCCATCACGATGCCAGTTCTGGCACTCATGGCTAGGCGAGGGCAGAGTCTGCGCATGGGAGGTGCGTGGGAGTCAGTGCAGCACTCGAGGCTAGGCTAGGGCAGTGTCTATGCGTGGGAGGTACGTGGGCAGAGTCAGCGGGGCACTCAAGGCTAGGCTAGGGCAGCTTCTGCGTGTGGGAGGTGCGTGGGAGTCAGCGCAGCACTCGAAACTAGGCTAGGGGAGCACCTACCCGTGAGAGGTGCGTGGGAGTTGCATGGGAGGTCTGTGGGAGTCGGCGCAGCACTCGAGGCTAGGCTAGGGCAGCGTCTATGTGTGGGAGACAGCGCGGCTTTGGTGAAGGTAGTCTTCCACTGAGTACTTCTACAGCTCACCATTCCGGGACGCTATTGCTCCCTGCCTAGAGACTCCTGGATTCCAGCATTCCTGAGGTTCAGGCTGAGGGGCAGCTTCCATTCCAGCCTTGGTGGGCTCCTCCATCTGTTTCCCTGTCGGTGTTGGCCTTCATTGTCACCATCCAGACATTCACTAACACCTCTGAGGGTGATGTTAGCCTCTCTTTCCACACTCCCAGGGGTTATTTCCTCAGGTGGTTCTGTGTATTTTCAGCCGAATTTGAAGAAGGCAGGGAGATGAACACGTGGAGATAACGACTTTCAGAACAAGATGTGTCTAGGGAGTTGTCTGGGAAGTTGGGGACTTCATCTTGGTCCTGAACTGGCCACATCTACATTACCATCGCCTTCTGCTTCTTGCCTCCCATAGCCTCTGGGGACCATTTTCCCAACATCTGACTCTGGGCACCTCCTCTCTGGCATTTTCCTCCCGCCATCTCAACTCATGGCAAATAAATTCTGGCGCCTCCTTTCTCCTTCTCACAAGGCAAGAAGTTTCGAAGGCTTAGCAGCGGGAGAAGACCTGAAAGCAAATTCGGGGAGACACGAGTGTTGTGAACCCTTTACCCACTTTCTATTCTCAATTCCCCTGCTAAACATGGGCGCTAACCCCTCTGAAGAACTGTCCTTCCTAGAGACCCTGAAAGAGCTGAAGTACAAGGATCAGAAGTCGCAGAAGGAAAGACACAGAGTACCGCCACAGTGGTGATAATGTACCATCCAGCCAAAGTGCCCCAGGACACTGAGACACAGCTTTGCCCGGAGGAGCCTCACCCATCAGGTTTTCAGTTATGGAGCCAGACTGGGAAGAGGCAGTCAACTGTTCACTGTTCTAGGTGAACGTGATGATGCAGGAGAGTCCACCTTGTGTAGAAGGTGGCCCGTGGCCTGCAGCCTGGCATTTTGGGAAAGAAGAAAAGTCTGGGAATATGCAGAAGCCCATGAAGCCCATGGCAACATAGCACAGCAAGGTGTCAGAGGAAGGTGGGTGGAGATAAACCCTGTGTCTCAGCTCCCTTGACCATTTGCCCATGCAGAAGGGCTGAGGGGTGTTCAGACCTGGCAGAACGCCTTTTGCTGCTTATAATGGCGGACAGAAGAGCTAAGAGTGCTTTATTTAGGCCAAATGTAACATTTGCTTCAATTACCTCTTGCCATAACCAACTACCTCAGGCAGCTTACACGAACATTTCATTATAGATTCTAATAATATATTTGGCTGAGTGATTCTCACAGTTCACCCCTGCTAGAATTGCTTGCGCATCTCTGTGGCAGAGTTCTTCAGGTGTATGAGCTGCTCTGTGGCCTTCAAAGCCTTCACTCACGTGTGGTACTGTGGGGTGAAAGGAAGGCTGGGCCCAGCTGGGGCCAGAGATAGCAGTGGTCACATGTGTCACCTCAGCTTGGCAGTGTCAGCACTGTTGACTTGTCCATGTGGCTCAGGGCTGAAAGAGAAGGTATGACACAGACAACATATGACAACATAACATGACACAGATAACACAGGATAACAGACAACATATGACAATAGACAGCATGACAACAGATGACATGTGACAA
>NW_004949235.1:232289-233298 GCF_000317375.1 Microtus ochrogaster | reverse complement strand
CAGATGACATATGACAACAGACAACAGATGACATATGACAACAGACACATATGACCTGAGCCACAGCACCTTTTCCTGCACTGCGTGCACTCACCAGGCTTCACACTCAAGGCAAAGGAGAAGAGACCCTACTTCTTGAAGTAGTTGGTAGCCCCTTGGAGCAGCATAGTAATAAGAGGGAAAGGAAAGAGGACAGTGCTGTGTTAGCTGACCCACAGGTGACTGTAAGAGACAAATCTGGAGAATAGAGTTGTCTGAACTACTGTTCCACTGCCGTGGCTAAGAACACCGTGGTCAAGACAACTATAAGAGAAAGCTCTTAATTTGGGCTTATGTTTCAGCGCTAAAAAGTGGCGCCAGGAACATCTGAAAGCCCACATCTTGAGTCACAAACAGGAGACAGGGAGCATACAAATCTTTTGAAACCTCAAGTCCACTCCCAAATGGCACACATCCTTCAATAAAGCCATACTTTCTAATTCTTCCCAAATAGTTTTCTCAACTAGGGACCAAGTATTTAAACATATGAGCCAAGAGAGGCCATTCTCATTTAAACTACCACAATAGTGTAGAGAGAGAAGATAGAAGGGTAGATAGATAGATGAAAGATAGATAGATAGATAATGGATGGATAGATAGATGATAGAGAGATAGATGATAGATAGATAGATAGATAGATAGATAGATAGATAGATGCAAGATAACTCATTAAGAGAGTTGTTTACATGATCACAGTGGGGGAAGGTCCCATGCCAGGCTGTCTGCAAGGCAGAGACACAGGGATGCTCAGTCTAAACAGAAAAGTCTGAAAATACAGGGTCTGGGGTTGCTGGAGTATAAAGGAAACTGGAGGTGCAATTCTGATATACAGAGGCAAAAGGAAAAGAGTAGATCCCAGCTACAAGAGGGAAAGACCAACTCGGCTCTCTATGCTATCTGTGCACCCCACCCGCCCGTTGCTGAAATAGCACCCACGCATAGAGAGAGCACACTTTCCTTCCAAGTGCAC
>NW_004949235.1:226865-231469 GCF_000317375.1 Microtus ochrogaster | reverse complement strand
GAGAGAGGAATGGCAGAGAGAAAGTTATTTTTCTAGTATCCACATTGAACCCAGGACCTTGACCATGCTAGACAAATACTCTACCACTAATCTATATCTCCAGACCTTTAAGGCTCTTTCTTTATTTTAGGAGTTGGGGAGATAGTTCAGTGGGTCCCTGTCACAATATGAAAGCCTGGCACAGTGGTTTATGTCTATAATACCATTCAGGCAGGTCTCCAGAGCTCACTGGCCTGCTAGTCTTGCCATTAGTGAGTTTTGGGTTTAGTTAGAGACTCTGGGTCTAAATAAATAAATAAATACAGAGATTAGATAGATAGATAGATAGATAGATAGATAGATAGATAGATAGATAGAGTGGCTATGGATAGAAGACAGCCAATGTTGATGGCTTCACCACATGCACACATGCATACAAACTGCTCACACATGTGAACATATGAACGGGTACCCATGTGTGGTTATTTGAATGAGAAGCTCCCATAGTCTCACATATTTGAATGCTTGGTCTCTATTTGATGAAACTATTTGGGAAGGGTTACGGGGGTATGGCCTTGTTAGAGGAGGTGTGTCACTGGGGTGGACTTTGAGGTTTCAAAAGCTCACACCATCCCCTGTTATCTCTCTGCCTCATGCTGTGGGTGAGATGTAAGCTCCCAGCTCTTGCTCCAGCACTAGCCATGCTCCCTGCCATGGTGTTCATGAACTGTGAGAGCCAAATTAAAAGCTTTCTTAAGTAAGTTGCTTTGGTCATGGAGTTTTGTCCCAGCAATAGAACAGTAACTAAGATGATGGAGTAGCCTTCTTTCTACCCATACAACAGTAACTAAGATGATGGAGTAGCCTTCTTTCTACCCATACAACACTTATAATTCAGTTAATTCATCTTATGCACTGCTATAATTTTACAATTCAAAATATTATTCATTAAAACTGTTCTTTAACAAGGTCCCCCATTCTTCCATGTGTCACCTCACCGGGGAGACGTGGGGGAGTCCAATGGTAATAGTCAAACTTAAAAATAGAGGCTTGGGAATGGAAAATAACTCATACAAGGTCACTAGCAGGTGACTAGAATTCAGTGGGCCTTTAGTTCAGAGGTGGACAAACAATGTCTCTGGGGTCAGACCCCGCCCACTCCCTGGTTTTGTCAGTGGAATTTAATGGAGACATTCATCCACCTGCTCCCTGTGGCTCCTTTGGTGCTAGAACAGGAGAGTAAAATACTCGCTGCAGGGACTCCACGGCTCACAGAGCCAACGGTTCCTCTGATGGGAGCTGATAGCGGATGCTTGTTCTGCTCTACACCATTGATTATTTTTTGGGGGGGTCATCTCCTAATTTTTAAAATTCTTACTTATATCTATGTATAGTCACAAAATTCTCTCACACACAACCTCTCATTTAGGTTTTAGTCATGAAAATATGAAGATTTTTTTCATTTTACGAACAATAACGTTCAGGCCCAGGAGGACAAAGATGCAGTCTTTTATAGGAAGCGGTTATTATAGATTATAGAAGAGGAAGACGCAGCCTTTCAACCTCAGTCTAGTGTTCCACCCACTCAGTCCCTGCTCCTCAGGCCGCCACAGCGCCCCACCCTGGAGTTAGCCTGGCCTCCCAGGGTGCTCCTAACAGCAAGTGCTCATCTCTTGTGGTTTGGGTGCTTTCCTGTGCACCCTTCAGCTCTAGCACTAGACGGCCTGAGATCTCAAGGCCACACCCTCACCCTCACGACGAAGAGGGCGGCTCCGGAAAGCTGTAGTTTATGGGGTGAATGTGCACATTGCTCCTGGAGCTCATGGCCGCCATTTGTTTTTCTTGTAATTGCCCATCCCCTTGGCCAAGCACATGCCTCAGTGGACTCATGGCTTTCGCTTGGTTTGAGTAATCTCCGCTGTACGTTTCTCCTGTTCCCGTTTTTGCCATCAACTCAAAAGCTAGTCCAGTATAAATGATAGGCTTCCAGGGCCAACCTGGCTGTAGCAGCGGTGTCAGCTGCCATGATCGTTTCTAAATGCTCTCGATATAACATTTTCTGAAATGTATGAATTTCTTTTGTGACATTGACCAGTAACCAGAGACCTGCACCCGCATGGGAAGCCTTCATCGTCACGCTGTCCCAGCCTGTGGTACCGTGCGGGCTCCAAGCAAGTCCTCTTCTGTCTCCGCAGCATCCATCCTCGTGGCTTCTCGGTTCCCTTCATGAAGCAGGACTGAACACAGTGTTGTCCTGATCATCTCTGCCTGCCAAACATGCTGGTAGTCTTTTTACCTATCTTTCTGGAAATGAAGTTCCATCGTGCTTGGCTCTCTTGCTCCCGCTAGAGCTGAGTGACATCTGTCACTTAGAGCAAAAAGAGGGACCATTTACCATGGGTGTCATGAGAAGTGTCGCTTCCTCTTTGAGATCTAAGCCGAAAGCAGTTTTATCCACTGGGTGGTATTAGTGCAGCCATTGCACTACTTGTATTCTGCCATTTCCCCCAGAGTGACTTTTTCCACATCCCCAACACCCCAACTGAAGCCCAACTCCATCGACTGACTGCTTGTCTTCCTCCTCCATCATATCATACTGAACACTAAGTAGCCAGGATGTGTGCTGATTGACAGCCAGCTTGCAGAAAAGTCTAGTGTCCCCATTGACTCAGAAGTCCCTTAAAGTTTCTAAGAACAGCTATGAAGGCGTTTTCATAACCGGAAGAGGTGAGTGTGTATTTTAAAGAACACCAATCACGTCTGAAGTGGTAGCTGCTGAAACACTGGGAGGTGGCATTTTTAAATGGGTAAAAATTTAGCCTTGACTCCTTTTTTTGTGTTTAGTGTTTGATGACTAAATTTCTCTAGAAGACGAAGTATTTTGGGAACAGTGTGGAATAGGACTGGCTTCATTTCAAATTCAACTTTAGCACCTGTACATTTTGCTTCCACATTCTTCCAGCACAACTTTCAGAGCCAGGGTTCCTGAACTTTCCTCTGTTTTAAAAGCAAGAGGAGTCAGCATGGGACACGGCCGCGAGGGGCCAGGAGAAACAAAAGCCCCTCTAAGCTGGGAAGAGAACTCCCTATTTCAAGGAGAAATTTTTAAAAAAGGATTTATAACACTAAACTTTTAAAGATGAAAGATAGGCATCATTAAGTTAAAATCTTGAAGAAATGCCAGAAAGTCCTATGGTTTGACAATTGTAGAAACTCCTCCTCAGTCCATCAAAGCCTCCTGTTATAGGAAAACTGAAATTCACAGCTTTCAAAACAACTTAACAGCTCCAAATCTCGACGTTCTGGAAGCTTCTAAGCCATCACAAGAAACATCTGAAAGGTCAGCTTCCCCTGCCTCCCCACGCCAGTGCTTAAACAGCGAGATAGCAAAAAACGATTTTCCCCTCAGTTAGTTTCAAAGTTGTTGAGCTCAGCTGTGACTCTCCCTCACACCCCAATATGTGACTGACACTTTAAAGTTATTCTTTTTCAAAGTGAGGATGAAAATTTGTGCATAAAATCCTCTGCCAACCTACAAGCACAACTGCTTGAATTATTTTTTGACTTGGGGTGACCAAAGCCCAGCTGGGTGTCATCTGTTTGCTTAAAGAGCCTTCCAAGAGCTGTGTCACCCCAGAGTCCTGCAGACTCCACACGGCTTCCTGCCTGCTTTTCCCCCCTGGACTGGGTCAGCACAGACTGGCAGGAGACCACTGGCCTCTGGCATGGCGAGACTGACTGTCCATGGACGTTAAACACTAAGGTGTGCTGCTTACCACAGCAGGAGACTAACCCAGGGCATTCGAGGAAGACTTTCGCTCATGATAATTAATGGATCGAAGAAATTTGAATCTAGGCTATTCAACAAAAAACTCTCTTGTGAAATGAAAGTATTTTATTCAAAAGTTGATTCCATACAACATGGGACTTTTTTTTTTAATCCCCAAACCTCCATATCCTGTTGTTTATTGTTTTATTTTGTTTTTCTTTTACCTTTAAACCTTAAATGCTAATTAAGATTGCAGGCACGGCAGACAATGAGCAGGTGATGAAACAGCGGAGGATTCTTCTAAACCTCCTTCCATGGAGGCTGGGGCCGTGTCAGCTAAGGGATCCTCGAAGCAAAGCTCGTCTTAATATAATCTTTAAGATTATTCCAACACAGACAATTTTATTTTTGTTTAATCAAATAAATAGTGTGTTTTTCTGTGGAGTAGGGAAGACAGTATGGACCTAACTATTCTGATGCAGGGGTTGGAGGCGTGAAGAAAACTAAGTCCCTGATTCCCAGGACTTAAAGTCCTGAAGGTGAGGGTGAGGTAGAATGTAGAATAAAGCAAATCACCATGTAAATAACTCATCATTTCAGTTGTGGTAGATGCCACAAAGCAGAAGTATCAGTGATGTTAGATATTAGAGAGGCTAGAAAATCATGGTGACTGAGCACCTGATCAAGAATTTCTAAATCCCAGAGTGGAAAGGTGGGATGGAGCTCCTCTTTAGAGAAGAGGAGAATAGAAACAAAAGTTCAGAGCAACCCGAATAACCAGTGATGGAGTCAGAGAGCAAGCTACGGCTGGTCAGTCAGCTCTGTCAAGCAATGCGCTCATTTCTTTTTTCTTTTT
>NW_004949235.1:220181-226765 GCF_000317375.1 Microtus ochrogaster | reverse complement strand
GCCTGTCCTGGAACTAGCTCTTGTAGACCAGGCTGGTCTTGAACTCACAGAGATCCGCCTGCCTCTGCCTCCCTAGTGCTGGGATTAAAGGCGTGCGCCACCACCGCCCGGCTAATGCACTCATTTCTATCCAAATATCCATCTAACTCCAATTTGTCTCGAACTCCTGTACTATCCCATCAATTTTAGCAATAAAACTCCCAAATTCTAGACTCAAATACGGCTGCCCTGAGTAAAAACTACATTCCCAGAATCATATCTGATTTGGTTTTGCCCAATGAGGTGTAAAGAGAAATCCTGGAAGCAGCTTGGAGGAAGTAACTTTAAAGCAGATGGTGCATTCTTCTCTTTGGTAGGAAGGCTGATGTGATGACATGACTTTGCCTCTCCACTGAAGATGACATCAGAAGCCTGAATGCCTGCAGAATGGCAGGGGGCACAGGAGTCCTTTGTGGATACCTGGACTTCTTGATCAGAGAAAATTACACTGTGTTACACTTAGATTTAAATTATACTTATTTGAGGTTTATGTTCGTGTCTACTAAGCCAATTCTAAACTGAGAGTTGCTGTGTGATGGAGGAGGGTCATCTGTCATTGGTTAATAAAGAACCTGCCTTGGCCCTTTTGATAGGACAGCAGCTTAGGTAGGCGGAGTAGACAGAACAGAATGCTGGGAGAACAGTCGCCATGATTCTCCCACCCGACACAGACACAGGTTAAGATCTTTCCTGGTAAGCCACACCTCGTGGGGCTACACAGATTATTAAAAATGGGTTAATCGAGATGTGAGAGTTAGCCAATAAGAGGCTGGAACTAATGGGCCAGACAATGTTTAAAAGAATACAGTTTCTGTGTGATTATTTAGGGCAAAGTTAGCCTGGTGGCGGGAAGTGGCCCGCCACTGCTCCATACAACAGCTGTGGAATAATCCTTCTGTACACTGTGTGAATATATGCCAATATGATTGGTCTAATAAACAATCTGACTGGCCAATAGCTGAACAGGATAAAGTTAGGCAGGAAAGCCAAGCTGAGAGTGATGGGATAAGGAAGGGCAGAGTCAGAGGGGTAGTCAGCCAGCCAGCCAGAGAACGAATCCTACATACAAAATGGGATAGAGGTAAAAGTCATGAGCCTTGGGGCAGCGCATAGATGAATAAAAATGGGTTAAGTTGTAGGAGCTACTTAGCAACAAGCCTGAGCTATTGGGAGAGCGTTTATAATTAATTTTAAACCTCTGAGTTATTATTTGGGTGCGGCCATGTGGCAGGAGAACTCTGCCTACAGAGAGGGAGTTCCTTTTTTTTAAAAAAACAAAAACAGACAGAGAGAGCTTTCTTATGATAATGACTGTCAAACTCACACATTTCTATGGTTTCTATAATGTCCCTGATTGGATATTTAGCACAATGACCAAACTCCAACAAAATCTGTTTATATTTTGTTTATGTATTCATTAGCATTGTCATTTGGTATTATGGAAGACAAAACTCAAAATTCATCAACGATGGGATGCCTTCTCTAGGAGGTCAGGAGCGAAGGCCACTAAAGCTAAGGAGTGACTCTGAGAAGGCAGGTGTAGCTGCTGTAAGGCAAAGCTTATGCAAGCTTTATACTATTATACAATGTCCTCTCTCCAGACCAGGAGCAAAGCTGCAGCCTGGCAGAAATGTTCCAGAAAGCTGGCCACTCAAACAAAGAAAACAGGCAAAGTCACTCTTCTTTGAAATCAGGAATTAATGAAGAAAACTCAGCTAGGCCCCGGGCTTCAGACGCCTGCTGATGGAAGTTGCCTTTTCACTGCTATTGCCAACGCTGGTCCCCAAGGTTGCTGAGATGCACAAAACCTCAGCACACACCCCTTTGAAAGCAGCAGGAAGAGGATTAGAACAGATGGTGCCAGAAAAATCTCTGAGCCAGACGACTTGAGTTTGGTCCCCAGGACTCACACAGGAGAAAGAAAGAAGTGACTCCTGCAAGTCATAACCCAACCTCCGCACATGCGTCAGAGTGAGCACGTGTGAGTGCTCTCTCTCACACACAATGAACATATAAATGTTAAAAAATGTTCCTTTAAATCTGGGGTGACAGCTGTAATAGGAATGAAGGGCTATTTTGAGCCTCTCTGTTTGCGCCAGTGAATAAGGAAGGAGCAGAGGAGTGGGTATGTTGCGATGTGTATGAAGGAGAGCCACGCATGCATATGCAAATGCCATGCCTTCCGAGCCACTCAGGGAATTGACAACAGCTGCAAGGCTCTGCTGGAAGTGACACAGAGAGACCTGGACATGTCGTCCCTGTGCACATTGTCATCTGCCATGTATGACTGGAAAATTAAAACCAGGAAACTGATACAAGTGGCTAGAAAAATTAGATACAGATTAAAAAAAAATTAAAGAAGTTTCTCTTGGGAGTACAGAGCATTCAGCTTCCAAGCACTCATTTCTTCTGTCATGATTTCCATTTCTGAACCCACCATACCTCTGGAAGTCAAGAAGAATAAAAATAGAGTAAAAAAACCTCTTGTATTGGACAATCTTTCCAATACATGGCAAAGAAGTGACAGGGTAAGGGTGGGATGTAGGGCAGGCTGTAGGATGCACAAGGACATCATTACTCATAATCGATGAGAAACCTACATGGTCAGTCTAAGAGCCAGAGAAGGCACACAGAAATAAGAGCTAAAGAACTGAACAAGAGTGCATTAAAAAGAAGGAAGAGGAAGAGGTGGAGGAGGAAGAAGTGGGTGGGGCAAAGGATAGACCAGGCATGGTGGCTCCAACCCTTAGGAGGCAGAGGCAGGTGGATCTCTGGGAGTTTCAAGGGCAGCCTGGTTTACACAGCAAGTTCCAGGCCAGCAAGAAATGCATACTAATACCCTATTTCAAAAACAAACAAAAAGACAAAGCAATATGGAAAAGTCAAATGCACCTCAGCACCCAAATGATCTGTCTCCCACAGTACCGCCCTTGGGACCTGATCTAATTCACAATGGATTGTGGGAAACAGATTCCCATAGTGAACTCTGACGACACTCATATCTGAATGTGTCTCTATGCAGTCAGTGTTGGCTGTGAGTCTCGGGGTTACCTTTCCTGGAGCTGTCAGGAGGATGGGTTCTCTAAAGAAAGGTTTGGGCAAGGAGACTCTGTCTTTCTCCAGCACTGCAGATGAATGAGGAGTGAACGACAGCATGCTAGGGAAGAACTGTAGCCTCAGAATCATCCTTTCCACAGGTATCCAACACCACTTAACAAACGGGTCTCAGAAGGCTGGATTTCCCATATGCAACAGCATGAAGTTGGACCTTTATCTTATACCATACACAGAAACTGACTCAAATACACCGAAGAGATACAGCTTAGAAGAGTGTGTGGGCATCAATCTCCTTGACTTAACAGTTGACAATAATTTCTTAAATATGGAAACAACGGGTTAAGGCAAGAGAATGAAAAAAATGGAGCCAGGTAATGTGGCATATACAGGAGGCAGAGACAGGAGGATCACTGCCAGTTCGAGACTAGCCTGGTCTACTTATTGAGACCCTGTCTAAATGAATAAACGAGTTGAACTCCCCTGAAATGTAAAGGTTTGTGATGTGTGTTCGCACACTGGAATGCTACCCAGCCTTTAAAGGGAAGAAGTAATGATATGGACTATATGATAAATGAGCCTTGAAAATTCTGTGCTAAGAAAAAGTCACAAAAAGTTCTGTATTTGTGGTTAAATCCTTATATAATAAGCAAATCCACAGAGATAGATACCAGATTAGTGTTGTGTGGGGAGGAGCAGGCTCAAAGGGCAGAGGGCTCCCTTTCTGGAGACTGAGTTCTGCAGTGGTGGTGATGGTGCATACTCTGTTTTTTGTTTTGTTTTGTTTTGGTTTGGTTTTCGAGACAGCGTTTCTCTGTAGATTTTTGGAGCCTGTCTTTGAACTAGCACTTGTAGACCAGGCTGGCCTCCAAGTCACTGGTGATCCACCTGCCTCTGCCTCCTGAGTGCTAGGATTAAAGGTGTGTGCCACCACCGCCCGGCATACTCTGGATGTACTAAGATCTCTTTGAATTTTGTACTTTGAAACAGAAAATTTTGATACCACAAAATAAATCTTAAAATGCTGGGCAGTGGTGGCACAAGCACTTAGGCAACAGAAGCAGGTGGATTTCTGTGAGTTCGAGGCCAGCCTAGTCTACAGAGTGAGTTCTAGGACAGGCTCCAAAGCTATAGAGAAACCCAGTCTTGAAAAACCAAAACAAAACATATAAAATAAATCTTAATATCTAAAAAATATGCATGTTCTTAATTTAAAAAGCTATGGTTTAAAAGTGAATGATTTCAACTTTAAGTATAGAAACAGATTATCAACATTAAGGTAGTTTAACCATCATGATCTAAGAATCAGACCCAAGGATTCAAAATCAAAAGGTCTTGGCCCATAGATTCAGGCAATGTCTTTCTCCTCTGAGCCAAGGTTCCCCAAAGAACAGAACTTGTGAGAACAGTAGACCATGCTCCTTAAGGATGACTGACTTTTTGAGAATCATGTTATTAGACCAAATTGTGTAATAGGAGTCTAACTGTTCAAATTTAAATCCATTTATGGTGCTTAATTGCATCAGTTAGGTTTCTTTCAGGTATAAGCAATGATAACAAAAGATCAAAGTAACTGAAATTTCCAGATATGCCCTCAGGCTAACCCTAGCTCTCTCTTGTGATTGTACAATGTATTGATGAAGACACCAGTTGTTTTCAATGGATATGTGTATAATGTAACCATGGATACAATGGTTGAGCAGACTGAACCAAGGGTAGAGCCAGCGGAGAGTGTAACCACCACCATGGAGAACAGTCAGTAAAGAGAACACCAGGTATTACCTTGGGATCCGTTTAAACATTGTGAAAGGGCAGTGGCTCCCTACTGGGTAACGCTTTCCTTCCAGGATGTTGAGCAACATCTAGAGCTATTTTGTCAGAGCTAGTGTGGAGGTTGGGTGGTACTACTTCAGCAATGAAATAAGTAAAAGCCAGGACACTGTTAATGATCCTACTGTGCATGGGTAGTCTCCTATCCCCCCAAAATGCAGTTATCTAGCTTAAATTGTCGAGAGTGGCAAGGTTAAAACCACCCATGTTACAATAGCAGATCTATATACCCATGGTAAAAACCAAACTAAACAAACAAAACCAGTCCCTCTGTAGCTGGGCATCATGAGTAAATAAAAAACATAAGTTACAGTACTTTCCATACCTACAAGTTCTTCATAACCAACACTGCATTTGCAGAATGTCCTTATTGCCAAAACTACTGGTTAAGAATGAAAACATATCATTTATCTGAAAGGAAATGCCAACCTGATGATAAATGCTGTCTTCAACCTGAGATGTTCAGTCCCTTGGGCTGGTGTGGACTTTTGCACCAACGAAGCAATTGTGTTATTGGGTTTCATTCATGGTGATGTTGCTGGTAGATGGCAGAATATCTTTTTAAAGAATGATACAGAAGTTTAGTAAAGATATAGCAGGGATCATTAAAATAGTAAAGATCTAGCCAAATAATCAAATTCAGGGATCCAACTCAGTGTTTCTCTTCTTCCCAAGACAGGACTAGAAGAGGAAAATCTATAGTCACCAAGACCGGGGAGCCAGGTGGTCTTCATATTGTCATCACCCAACTCTTCACAGAATAAGGTCAGCCCCAGAAAGGAGGTTCGTGCACTCCTGGGGTCTGGCAGTCCATTGATGTTCCCCTGACCCCAATAAGTGACCTGACTGTTTAGAGTGTTTCAATATGGAGACTGGGAAGGCAGCCATTTATCCTGCCAACTTCTGAGGGTGTAGCATTGTGGCTTTGATTTTGGCACCAGTTGTTGACTGAGGTTTCTGTCACATCAGGTCCCACAGTTGTTTAGTCCCAGAGAAATACACAGAGGTCTATATTAATTATAAAACTGATTGACCTATTAGCTCAGGCTTTTTTTATTAACTCTTATAACTTATATTAACTTATAATTCTGCTTTGTGTTAGCCACATGTCTTGGTATCTTTTTCACGAGGCAGTCACATCTTGCTTGCTCTGTGTCTGGATGAAGACTCCATACTGACTCCTTCCTCTTCCCAGAATTCTTGTCGCACCGCCTCTACTCCCTGCCTGGTCACCCTGCCTATACATCCTGCCTGGCTACTGGCCAAATCAGCATTTATTTAAAATACAAGTGACAGGGTATAGATCATTGTCCCACAGCAACCAGTCTTGTTTCTTTATTCATCCTTTTCATTAATAATGTCTTTTGGCACTGCCTGGATGGTTTTACCTTTTATTTCCCTCTTCATTTGCCCATATTATTCTGAAACACCTCATCCTCCTTCACAATTGTTTCAACATCATAACAGGTCAGGCCCTGAAGTTCTTAGACCAGAATAGACCTAAGGTTGCACTAACACAAAGTGGGAGAAATAGTCTTCCTCAGGGATGAGCACCCTAATTGGTTATCCAAGACCAGGTGGTCATCCTTAAAAACATACATACAAGTAACGCAAAGCAATTGAGCAGGCTGTATTTATATATTATGTGTGTGTGACACACA
>NW_004949235.1:217654-220081 GCF_000317375.1 Microtus ochrogaster | reverse complement strand
ACACACACACACACACACACACACACACACACACTGACACATATAAGACAATAACAAAGAAGAAAAAGAGGCCATTACTTTGAGAGGGACCAAACTGGACATGGAAGAGTAGGAGGGAGGAAAGGGAATGGTGGGGGTCATGTAGTTATATTTTAATTAAAAAATTAACATAAACATAGCTGGAAGCCAAACTTTACCCAGCATCAGAATTGACCCCAGAATTTCCCTTTTTATCCATTAGCCGTGCTACATCACAATAACTAAGTGACTATAGGTTCTGCTTCTTTCTTGTTCCTCTTTGTTTCCTATGCAGGTGATGAGACAGCTCCTTGGGAGTGTGGCCTATCATTTTAGAATTCCTCTAGGAAGGTCCACCTCCAGGAACTGATCCCAGAACAAATCTGCAACCATCCAGAAATCCATTTTCACTAGGCAGTGTTTTCATGTTTCTTCTTCTCATAAAACATGCTGCAACAAGTCAGGTTTCATCACATAAATCTTACTTCTGGCACCAGCAGCTCTTGTTCCAAGCCAACTGTAAGACTAAACAGGAACAATACCAGCCTGGTGGTGGCACACACCTTAAATCCCAGCACTCAGGAGGCAGAGGCAGGCGGTTCTCTGTGAGTTCGAAGTCGGCCTGGTCTACAAAGTGAGTTCCAGGACAGCCAGGACTGTTTCACAGAAAAATCCTTTCTCAAAAAAACAAAAATAAAAATAAAAACCCAATACCCATAAGACAGCTGTAGCTTCTAGTTCTGATACCTTCTGTAAGTTTAGTGTCTTCCTACAAACCAACTTCAAGCTTTATGATTTGCTAGACATTCACTAAAATTATTGCATCATTTGCCATGGAGAGAGGTTGCAAATTCAAACCAAACCAAAGCAAGAAACACAGCCAGTCTGAGGATGTTCCGAACATGAAGCTTTTGCTTTCTTCTTGCAGTGAGCGGACATGAATGTTCTCCTAGTGTTGATGTAGGACAGACAATATACACAGAAAAAGCCAGTCAGGAAACCTCATTTCAATTCAGAGTTTGTGCTAAATTTTTATTACATGCACAAGACTGATGAAACTTGGTCTGTAGGTTGACTGAACCAAATGACCCATAGTACCTAGCCTGGGTCACATGGTTGATTTCCTGGTATGGCCAGACTCTATTTGCAATCACATGGTTCATCGTTTTAGTATAGCCAGCTTCTACCCAAAGCAAGGCACTGCTACCATGTATGGCACAGTCTACCAAGCCGAGGGGAAAAGCTAGCTGTCTCTCTGGACAAAGTCAAATTGTTTACTGTGTGGAGCTGCACCTCACACTATGTGTAAATAATTAACCTTAAACAAATAAGTCAAAATTTAAGAGCTAATTAAATACTCATAAGTTAAAACATCTGTGTAAATTTTCATGATTTGGTATGTGGCAGTTTTCTTTGATTTACCTCCAAAAGTGCAGTATCAAAGCAAACTAGATGAACAACAGGACTTGACTGGACTTTAAAATATTTGTTTCAGGGCTGGAGAGATGGCTCACTGATTAAGAGCACTGACTGCTCTTCCAGAGGTTCTGAGTTCAATTCCCAGCAACCACATGGTGACTCACAACCATCTGTAATGAGATCTGGCGCCCTCTTCTGGCAGGTGGGCATACATGGAGGCAGAATGTATATACATACTAAATAAACAAATAAATCTTTAAAAAAAATATTTGTTTCAAATAAAGTTCAATGTCAGGTCCACAGGAAACTCCAATTCCCCAGACTCTAAAAGGAAGTCTAAATATCCAGAAATGAGCTCAACCTGGACTTTAGGTGGATTTCTGGCAGTAGATGAAAGTCAGAATTCTTCAGGAACTTGTGAAACTGGTTCCCATCTACCAAAATGAGTCATATGACAGAAGGGACAAATGGTTATCAGGGGTGCCTATCAGCATATCAAAGCAATGCTTGGTGCTCAGGCTCCTTCAGTATCATAAGTAACTGTCACAGATTTCAAAGTCCATGTCATCTTAGCCCTTTTCACCTCCTCCCCTATCCTAAACTCCCTCCAGCTCATGGAGTTCCCTCCCCCAGCTACTCATCCTCCTTACAGCCCCACTAGTCTCCCCTCTATCTATAATAAAAACCTTCCCCTTAACCATAGCATGGGGTGGTCATGTCTTCAGTTTATACATTCAAAGACAATCTATACTACGGGAAGCACTATTTATACTTAAATGAAGAATGTGAAGAATTCTCATAACAAGAACAACAAAAGAAAGGCAACTTAGTGAAAGACCCTACAGACCCCCTCCTCAAAACCCGCAGCTAGCATGCTCCCAGGGGAACGTCCTGTTTGCTTTAAAATAAAAAAAATTCTCTGGATCAGCAGCCAGCCTGCTCTCATAAGAACAACCCATGTGCTTGAGATAGAAAGACTGCAAGGCAGGA